>NC_073629.1:61991784-62294815 GCF_029407905.1 Bubalus kerabau | reverse complement strand
TGGACTGTAGCCTGCCAGGCTCCTCTGTCCATGGAAAGCTTCAGGCACAAAACTGGAATGGGTAGCTCTTCCCTTCTCCAGGGGATCTTCCAGACTCAGGGATCAAACCCGGGTCCCTTGCACTGCAGATTCTTTACTGTCTGAGCCACTAGGGAATAAATGGTTAAGAACAACAGTCCAACTTTCAAAATAAGAAAAGTAAGGGAACTAACGACATTAATTGAATAAATACGTTATTTAGCATTAACATTAACCAGAAGAGAAAGAAATCTCAGAAGCATATTCGAGTATATATAAAATTGATATATGAAAACAGTAACATTTAAAATATATAAAAAGGAGCTAGTTAACAGATGAACAAAAGTTTCTGAGGTAGTTGATTAAATTTTGGGGAAAAAAAACAAATCAGAACTCTAAGTTATATATATAAATAAATTCCTAGTAAAGCAACAATTTAAATACAAAAAAATGAAATATTTAAACAACTAAACATATATGTAATTCCCTCAGAGTGAAGAAATTTTTTGGAGCATAAATTCAAAAATATTAAAAAGAAAGGAAACTATTGTTATATTTGGTTCATCAAAGAAGAAGAAGAAGAAGGAAATAAGAGAAAGAAGAAAGAAAGAAAGAGAAAATTTAAATAAAGAGAAATAAAAGAAAATCAATTAAGAAACATCTGCCCTAGTCCACCCATATACATTCATCTTCACCCTGTTTCTCATTTCACTAAATTGCATTTCCATCTACCTAATTATTCAAATCAAACCCTTAGATGTAAACATCCCTTGATTCTTTCCTTTTCTCTATTTTTCCATATTCAATATGTTTCTAAGTATTCTTTGCTTTACAAATCAAAATAGACTTTGAATTCAGCTACTTCTCTCAATTTCTCCTGCCATCAGTTTAATATTAATACAAGGGACCATGGCTCAGATTCTTGAAATTTCTCCAAAGGGGTTTCCCTACTACCATACTTAATGCTGTAACAGCCACTCTTCAATAGCAGCCAGGGTGCTTAAAATGCTACAGTGATATCCATCATTTATCTATATTTATTGAGCATCTACAATATTCTAGGACTCTTCTCAGAGATGAGGCTAAAGTGGTAAGCAAAGCTATCAAATTATCTGCCCTCATAAAACTGGCATACTAGTGGGGGCAGAGAGTGGAGGAAGACGATATCAGAGAAATAGTATTTTAGAAGATAAGTGCCATGGAGAAGTATAAAGCAGAATAAGGCCATAGGGATGGTCTGGGAAGTCATCTTCTGCAGTTGTGTGCTTTTTGCACAGCATCGAAACTTGGCAGAGAGGACAAGAGCAACTGAACTCCTAGTGGTATAATATGTCTAATCCTTCTGCCCAGATGGTGCTCCTTTTATAAATATATTTGCCAGTGGTGAATATCTTTTTTTTAAATTTACTCAAAAGCACAGTTCATAGGCCATCAAGATAGCTCTGTTTTAGAAGGATGAAAGATCAGTGAATGATCTGTTAAGAAAGTCGTGCAAGTATGAAAAGCAAGGATGTTAAATTAAGAGGTCATTTTACAGGAGACAGGGATCAAGACCATCCCCAAGAAAAAGAAATGCAAAAAAAGCAAAATGCCTGTCTGGGGAGGCCTTACAAATAGCTGTGAAAAGAGAGAAGTGAAAAGCAAAGGAGAAAAGGAAAGATAAAAACATCTGAATGCAGAGTTCCAAAGAGTAGCAAGAAGAGATAAGAAAGCCTTCTTCAGCGATCAATGCAAAGAAATAGAGGAAAACAACAGAATGGGAAAGACTGGAGATCTCTTCAAGAAAATTAGAGATACCAAGGGAATATTTCATGCAAAGATGGGCTCGATAAAGGACAGAAATGGTATGGACCAAACAGAAGCAGAAGATATTAAGAAGAGATGGCAAGAATACACAGAAGAACTGTACAAAAAAGATCTTCACGACCCAGATAATCACGATGGTGTGATCACTGACCTAGAGCCAGACATCCTGGAATGTGAAGTCAAGTGGGACTTAGAAAGCATCACTACGAACAAAGCTAGTGGAGGTGATGGAATTCCAGTGGAGCTATTCCAAATCCTGAAAGATGATGCTGTGAAAGTGCTGCACTCAATATGCCAGCAAATTTGGAAAACTCAGCAGTGGCCACAGGACTGGAAAAGGTCCGTTTTCATTCCAATCCCAAGAAACGCAATGCCAAAGAATGCTCAAACTACCACACAATTGCACTCATCTCACACGTTAGTAATGTTCAAAATTCTCCAAGCCAGGCTTCAGCAATATGTGAACCGTGAACTTCCTGATGTTCAAGCTGGTTTTAGAAAAGGCAGAGGAACCAGAGATCAAATTGTCAACATCCGCTGGATCATGGAAAAAGCAAGAGAGTTCCAGAAAAACATCTATTTCTGCTT
The DNA here is from genome assembly GCF_029407905.1 of Bubalus kerabau. Lineage (NCBI taxonomy): Eukaryota > Metazoa > Chordata > Mammalia > Artiodactyla > Bovidae > Bubalus > Bubalus kerabau. The sequence goes on along the minus strand of NC_073629.1, from coordinate 62,292,403 downwards.
TATTGACTATGCCAAAGCCTTTGACTGTGTGGATCACAATAAACTGTGGAAAATTCTGAAAGAGATGGGAATACCAGACCACCTGATCTGCCTCTTGAGAAATTTGAAGCAACAGTTAGAACTGGACATGGAACAACAGACTGGTTCCAAATAGGAAAAGGAGTACGTCAAGTCCGTATATTGTCACCCTGTTTATTTAACCTATATGCAGAGTACATCATGAGAAATGCTGGACTGGAAGAAACACAAGGTGGCATCAAGATTGCCGGGAAAAATATCAATAACCTCAGATATGCAGATGACACCACCCTTATGGCAGAAAGTGAAGAGGAACTCAAAAGCCTCTTGATGAAAGTGAAAGTGGAGAGTGAAAAAGTTGGCTTAAAGCTCAACATTTAGAAAACAAAGATCATGGCATCCGGTCCCATCACTTTATGGGAAATAGATGGGGAAACAGTGGAAACAGTGTCAGACTTTATTTTCTGGGCTCGAAAATCACTGCAGATGGTGACTGCAGCCATGAAATTAAAAGACGCTTACTCCTTGGAAGGAAAGTTATGACCAACCTAGACAGAATATTCAAAAGCAGAGGCATTACTTTGCCAACAAAGGTTCATCTAGTCAAGGCTATGGTTTTTCCTGTGGTCATGTATGCATGTGAGAGTTGGACTGTGAAGAAGGCTGAGCGCTGAAGAATTGATGCTTTTGAACTGTGGTGTTGGAGAAGACTCTTGAGAGTCCCTTGGACTGCAAGGAGATCCAACCAGTCCATTCTGAAGGAGATCAGCCCTGGGATTTCTTTGGAAGGAATGATGCTAGAGCTGAAACTCCAGTACTTTGGCCACCTCATGCAAAGAGTTGACTCAATGGAAAAGACTCTGATGCTGGGAGGGAGTGGGGGCAAGAGGAGAAGGGGACGCCAGAGTATGAGATGGCTGGATGGCATCACTGACTGGATGGACGAGAGTCTGAGTGAACTCCGGGAGTTGGTGATGGACAGGGAGGCCTGGCGTGCTGCGATTCATGGGGTCGCAAAGAGTCGGACATGACTGAGTGACTGATCTGATCTGATAAATTCCAAATGGAAAGTTACAGAGGTTTGAATGGTACTATAGTGATAGATGGTTTGAGAGTGGTCAGATTATGGATATGTATTTAAGACAGAGGAAGAAAGTGCTGTTGATTGAATGTTAGAACTTTTGAATCCAACCTCTTATTCAAATCTAACAGACCTACTCAGTGTATGACTTCCAACCTCTTGGTCATCATTATCCCCATCCATTCTCTCTGCTCTCAAAGCTTCAAATGCATTGCCTTTCTTCCTTATCTCTAGAGTTCAAGTCTATTTCCAATCCAGGGCTTTCATACTTGCTGTTCTCTACCCTGAAATCCTCTTCCCCAGAGCTTTGCATGGCTGACCCATTTTCACTAGTTGATGAGCTCAACTGTCACCTGCACAGAGAAGCTATTCCTGAACATACTATATAAAACACACAACCCTAGGCACTCATGACCTTTCTACTAATTTATACTCTATACATAATTTATCACTATAACTTACAGGTAACTATTTGCTTATTGTCAGCCATACTATTAATATGTTATGAAGATCCGTGCTGTTAGGAACACTATCTTGATCCAAAACAATGTCCAAAGAATAGTAGCTGTTTAAAAAGTTTTTGTGCTTCTTACATTGGATGGGGCCCAAAACATTCAGACACTTGCTTACTACTTCCATTATAATTCATACTTTTGACTACTGCCTGGAAATTGAAATTCTTCTCGCCTTCTTTCAAGTAATTTAATACTAGTGAAGTTGGCTTACATTGTTCAAAGAAGGTGAAATTTTCTTACCTCAACCATTCCATTTCCTCTGAAGGTGCCTTGGACATAATGGCATCTCCGTTCAGTTCAGTTCAGTCGCTCAGTCGTGTCCAACTCTTTGCGACCCCATGAATCGCAGCATGCCAGGCCCCCCTGTCCATCACCAACTCCCAGAGTTCACTCAGACTCATGTCCATCGAGTCAGTGATGCCATCCAGCCATCTCAGCCTCTGTCGTCCCCTTTTCCTCCTGCCCCCAATCCCTCCCAGCATCAGAGTCTTTTCCAATGAGTCAACTCTTCGCAGGAGGTGGCCAAAGTACTGGAGTTTCAGCAGTGCTGCACTTTCTCACACTTACTTTGAAAATTGTTTTATACTGATAGCACCCAGTATGTCAGAGATTATAATAAATCAAGAAGGTAAACATAAAGCAAGCTTTTATTAAGCAGAGACAATCATTTATAATGAATATGTTAGGCTTATGTTGATAATCTAATATTTTGTTATCATATACAGAGCATCAATTATGTTCATGAAGGGTGCATAATTGCCTGTTTATAAGTCCTGCCTGGGGGTAGTTTAATTCTATTGCCAGCTGCTAGAAATTCAATTGATGCAGTGCAAATTAATGGTCAATGCTAATAATACAAAGTTTGTGAGATTTTGATCCAAAGCACAGGCTGTTACAAATAACATTTCAATTATTAGTTCTCCTGAAGGTCTTTAACAAAAGAGATGAAATAGTTATCATTCTAAAGTCCTGGTTAGATTCAGATTTTCCTATTGTGTCTATATTAAATACAGTGCAGAGGTTTGCAGGTAATTTTTTAAATGTCAATATCTCAGTTATTTCAAATTCTTCTGTGAGTTATCTACTTGATATATAGGAAACAGTGTCAAAAGACAAACCATTCTTTAGATCACTTCACTAAATACAGTTTGGGTTTATTTCTTTCTGCTTTACTTCCTAAACAACACGGCCACAATGAGAATTCCTGAATATTTACCTTGGAAAGTAACTCCTGAGCCAGTAGACAATAAAAATGAGAATTTCAAAATGCTTTTACACTCAGAAAAAAAGTCACTCAAAAAATATTGTCAAGGTGAACCTTGATAGATTTCTTTTGAATTCCTACACATATTTAGGAAAGTTTGAGTGAGCAAGGAGGAGATACAGAAAGATATTAATATGGGAAATCATGACAGCAGGAGATGAATTTATCCTGTGATCATTTAAACCTGATCTTACTTCCTGAGTGTTCTCCTCTTACTAGCTCAACTTCTGATCCACATTTTAAGTAGAAGAGCAGGTGTAGAGTGAAGTGATTCAGTTATAAATATACATGTATCTATTATTTTTCAAATTCTTTTCTCATTTATGTTATTACAGAGTATTGAGCAGACATGCTTGTGCTATACAGTGGTTTCTTGTTGGTTATATATTTTATTTTATTTGAGTACAGTTGCTTTATATGGCTGTGTCAGTTTCTGCTGTATCAGATCAGATCAAATCAGTCGCTCAGTCGTGTTCGACTCTTTGCAACCCCATGAATCGCAGCATGCCAGGCCTCCCTGTCCATCACCAACTCCTGGAGTTCACTCAGACTCACGTCCATCGAGTCAGTGATGCCATTCAGCCATCTCATACTCTGTCGTCCCCTTCTCCTCTTGCCCCCAATCCCTCCCAGCATCAGAGTCTTTTCCAATAAGTCAACTCTTTGCAGGAGGTGGTGAAAGTACTGGAGTTTCAGCTTTAGCAGCATTTCTTCCTAAGAAATCCCAGGGCTGATTTTCTTCAGAATGGACTGGTTGGATCTCCTTGCAGTCCAAGGGACTCTCAAGAGTCTTCTCCAACACCACAGTTCAAAAGTATCAATTCTTCAGTGCTCAGCCTTCTTCACAGTCCAACTCTCACATCCATACATGACCACAGGAAAAACCACAGCCTTGACTAGACGAACCTTTGTTGGCAAAGTAATGCCTCTGCTTTTGAATATGCTATCTAGGTTGGTCATAACTTTCCTTCCAAGGAGTAAGCGTCTTTTAATTTCATGGCTGCAGTCACCATCTGCAGTGATTTTCGAGCCCAGAAAAATAAAGTCTGACACTGTTTCCACTGTTTTCCCATCTATGTCCCATGAAGTGGTGGGACCGGATGCCATGATCTTCGTTTTCTGAATGTTGAGCTTTAAGCCAACTTTTTCACTCTCCACTTTCACTTTCATCAAGAGGCTTTTGAGTTCCTCTTCACTTTCTGCCATAAGGGCGGTGTCATCTGCATTTCAGAGGTTATTGATATTTCTCCCAGCAATCTTGATTCCAGCTTGTGCTTCCTCCAGCCCAGCGTTTCTCATGATGTACTCTGCATATAAGTTAAATAAGCAGGGTGACAATATACAGCCTTGACGTACTCCTTTTCCTATTTTGGAACCAGTCTGTTGTTCCATGTCCAGTTCTAACTGTTGCTTCCTGACCTGCATACAAATTTCTCAAGAGGCAGATCAGGTGGTCTGGTATTCCCATCTCTTTCAGAATTTTCCACAGTTTATTGCTGCAAAGAATATAATCAATCTGATTTTGGTGTTGACCATCTGGTGATGTCCATGAATAGAGTCTTCTCTTGTGTTGTTGGAAGAGGGTGTTTGTTATGACCAGTGCATTTTCTTGGCAAAACTCTATTAGTCTTTGCCCTGCTTCATTCCGTATTCCAAGGCCCAATTTGCCTGTTACTCCAGGTGTTTCTTGACTTCCTACTTTTGCATTCCAGTCCCCTATAATGAAAAGGACATCTTTTTTGGGTGTTAGTTCTAAAAGGTCTTGTAGGTCTTCATAGAACCGTTCAACTTCAGCTTCTCCAGCGTTACTGGTTGGGGCATAGACTTGGATTACTGTGATACTAAATGGTTTGCCTTGGAAACGAACAGAGATCATTCTATTGTTTTTGAGATTCCATCCAAGTACTGCATTTTGACTCTTTTGTTGACCATGATGGCTACTCCATTTCTTCTGAGGGATTCCTGCCCGCAGTAGTAGATATAATGGTCATCTGAGTTAAATTCACCCATTCCAGTCCATTTCAGTTTGCTGATTCCTAGAATGTTGACATTCACTCTTGCCATCTCCTGTTTGACCACTTCCAATTTGCCTTGATTCATGGACCTGACATTCCAGGTTCCCATGCAATATTGCTCTTTACAGCATCGGACTTGGCTTCTATCACCAGTCACATCCACAGCTGGGTATTCTTTTTGCTTTGGCTCCATCCCTTCATTCTTTCTGGAGTTATTTCTCCACTGTTATATATAACTGGAGTTATTTCTCCAGTAGCATATTGGGCACCTACTGACCTGGGGAGTTTCTCTTTCAGTATCCTATCATGTTGCCTTCTCATACTGTTCATGGGGTTCTCAAGGCAAGAATACTGAAGTGGTTTGCCATTCCCTTCTCCAGTGGGCCACGTTCTGTGAGATCTCTCCACCATGACCCACCCATCTTGGGTTGCCTCATGGGCATGGCTTTGTTTCATTGCATTAGACAAGGCTGTGGTCCTAGTGTGATAGATTGACTGGTTTTCTGTGAGTATGGTTTCCGTGTGTCTGCCCTCTGATGCCCTCTTGCAACACCTACCATCTTACTTGGGTTTCTCTTACCTTGGGCTTGGGGTATCTCTTCATGGCTGCTCCAGCAAAGCACAACCAATGCTCCTTACCTTGGACAAGGGTATCTCCTCACTACCGCCCTTCCTGACCTTCAATGTGGGATAGCTCCTCTAGTCCCTCCTGTGCCCTCGCAGCCACGGCTTGGGGTTGGTCTTCCCGGACACTGCCCCTGGCCTTGGGCGTGGGGTTGGTCCTCCCGGCTGCCGCCCCTAGCCTCAGGCTTAAGGGCGTGGTGTAACTCCTCTCATCGCTGCCCCTGACCTCGTACGCTGGTTATCTCCTCTTGGCCGCCCCCCGACCTCGGACGCGGGGTAGCTCCTCTTGGCCGTTCCTGCGCCTTCGCAGTCTGGCACTCTAGGCCGCTGCCCCTGACCTCGGACGTGGGGTAACTCCTCTTGGCCGCCACCCTTCGGGCATGGGGTCCTCCTGGCTTCTGCCCCTGACCTCGGACGTGGGTAGCTCCTCTGGGCCATGCTTAGCGCGCCAGTTGCAGTTGCCTGCGCTTTATAGCAAAGTGAATTAACCATATACGTCCCCACCCGCCACCCTTTTTTTTTTTTTTCCCCTTCACATTTAGGTCAACACAGAGCACTGAGGTGCTATGCAGTAGGTTCTCATTACTTATATGTTTTATATATAGTACTGTATATACATCAATCCCAATATCCCAATTCATCCGACTCCTCCTTTTCCCCTTGGTATCCATATGTTTGTTCTCTATGTCTGTGTCTCTATTTCTGCTTTGCAGATAAGATCACTTTTACCATTTTTCTAAATTCCACACATATGCATTAATATAGTATTTGTTTTCCTCTTCTGACTTAACTTGACTCTGTATAACGCTCTCTAGGTCCATCCACGTCTCTGCAAATGACACAATTTCATTCCTTTTTATGGCCAAGTTGCTGTTGTTCAGTTGCTCAGTCATGTCCGACTCTACAATCCCAAGGAATACAGCACACCAGGCTTCCCTGTCTTTCACCATCTCCTGGAGTTTGCTCAAACTCATGTCCACTGAGTCAGTGATGCCATTCAAACATTTTGTCTTATATCATTCCCTGCTTCTCCTGCCTTCAATCTTTCCCAGCACTGGGGTCCTTTCCAGTGAGCCAATTCTTTGCATCAGGTGGCCAAAGTACTGGAGCTTCAGCTTGAGCATCAGTCCTTCCAATGAATATTCAGGATTGATTTCCTTTAGAATTGACTGGTTTGTTCTCCTTGCAGCTCAAGAGACTCTCAAGAATCTTCTCCAACACCACAGTTCAAAAGCATCAATTCTTTGGCACTCAGTCATATTTATGGTCCAACTCTCACATCCATACATGACTACTGGAAAAACCATAGCTTTAACTAGATGGACCTTTGTTGGCAAAGTCATGTCTCTGCTTTTTAATATGCTGACTAGGTTAGTCATAGCTTTTCTTCCAGGAAGCAATTGTCTTTCAGGTTCATGGCTTTAGTCAGCATCTTCAGTGATTTTAGAGCCTGAGAAAATAAAGTCTGCTACTATTTCTATTGTTTCCTCATCTACTTGCCATGAAGTGATGAGACTGGATGCCATGATCTTAGTTTTTTGAAAATTGAGTTATATAAGCCATCCTTTTCACTCTTCTCTTTCACTTTCATCAAGAGGCTCTTTAGTTCCTCTTAGCTTTCTGCCATAAGGGTGCTGTCATCTACATATCTGAGGTTATTGCTATTGCTCCTGGCAATCTTGGTTCCAGTTTGTGCTTCATCCAATCCAACATTCCACATGATGTACTCTTGATACATTAAATAAGCAGGGTGACAATGTACAGCCTTGACTTACCTTTTTCCTAATTTGGAACCAGTCTGTTGTTCCATGTCAGGTTCTAACTGTTGCTTCTTGACCTGGATACAGGTTTCTCAGGAGGCAGGTGAGGTGGTCTGGTATTCACATCTCTTGAAGAATTCTCCAAAGCTTGTGTGATCCACACAGTCAAAGACTTTAGCATAGTCAATGAAGCAGAAGTAGATGTTCTTCTGGAATTCTCTTGCTTTTTCTGTGATCCAGTGGATGTTGGTAATTTGATCTCTGGTTCTTCATCTTTTTTAAATCCAGCTTGAACATCTGGCAGTTCTCAATTCATGTGCTGCTGAAGCCTTGCTTAGAGAATTTTGAGCCTCTCTTTGCTAGCATGTAAAATAGTGCAATTGTGAGATTGTCTGAACATTCTTTGGTATTGCCCTTCTTTGAGATTAGAATGAAAACTGACCTTTTCCAGTCTTGTGGCCACTGCTAAGTCTTCCAAACGTGCTGGCATAGTGAGTGTACCACTTTAACAGAATCATCTTTTAGGATTGAAATAACTCAAATGGAATTCTATTACCTACACTATCTTTGTTCACAGTGATGCTTCCTAAGCCCCATTTAACTTCAGACTCCAGGATATCTGGCTCTAGGTGAGTGATCATACCATCATGGTTATCTGGGTCATTAAGATCATTTCTGTATAGTTCTGTGTATTCCTGCCACCTGTTCTTAGTATCTTCTGCTTCTGTTAGGTCTATACCATTTCTGTCCTTTATTGTGCCCATCTTTGCATGAAATGTTCCCTTGGTATCTCTAACTTTTTTTGATGAGATCTCTAGTCTTTCTCATTCTATTGTTTTCCTCTATTTCTTTACATTGTTCACTTAAGAAGGCTTTCTAATCTCTCCTTTTTATTCTTTGGAACTCTGCATTCATATGGCTATATATTTCCGTTTCTCCTTTGCATTTCACTTCCCTTTTTTCTAGGCTATTTTAATACCTCCCTGTAATCTATGTCTCTGCAAATACACAATTTCATTCCTTTTTATGGCCAAGTAATATTCCATTTCTTCCAAGGGATTCCTGCCTGCAGTAGTAGATATAATGGTCATCTGAGTTAAATTCACCCATTCCAGTCCATTTTAGTTTGCTGATTCTTAGAATGTCAATGTTCACTCTTGCCATCTCCTGTTTGACCACTTCCAATTTGCCTTGATTCATGGACTTAGCATTCCAGGTTCCTATGCAATATTGCTTTTTATGGCATCGGACCTTGTTTCTATCACCAGTCACATCCACAACTGGGTATTGTTTTTGCTTTGGCACCATCCCTTTATTTTTTCTGAAGTTATTTCTCCACTGATCTCCAGTAGCATATCGGGTACTTACCAACCTGGGGAGTTCCTTTTTCAGGATCCTATCATTTTGCCTTTTCATACTGTTCATGGGGTTATCAAGGCAAGAATACTGAAGTGGTTTGCCATTCCCTTCTCCAGTGTACCACATTCTGTCAGATCTCTCCAACATGACCCGTCTGTCTTGGATGGCCCCAAAGAGCATGGCTTAGTTTCATTGAGTTAGACAAGGCTGTAGTCTGTGTGATCAGATTGGCTAGTTTTCTGTGATTATGGTTTCAGTGTGTCTGCTCTCTGATGCCCTCTCACAACACCTACTGTCTTACTTGGGTTTCTCTTACCCTGGACATGGGGTATCTCTCTATGGCTGCTACAGCAAAGCACAGCCACTGCTCCTTACCTAGGACGAATTGCCCCTCCTGACCTTGAACATGGAGTAGCTCCTCTTGGCCCTCCTGCGCCCAAGCAGCTGATGGTCCTTGAACATGGGATTACTCTTCTCTGCCACCGCCCCTGACCTCTGAAGTGGGGTAGCTCCTCTCGGCCGCTCCTGTGCCATTGCAGCATGGCGCACTCAGTTGCTGCCCCTGACCTTGGGCGTGGGGTAGCTCCTCTCGGCCGTACTTCCTGCTTGGTCTGTCCCAGCCGCCAGATGGGTGAATTTAACTCAGAATTTAACTGAGTTAATTTGACTCAGATGACCATTATATCTACTACTGTGGGCAGGAATGCCTTAGAAGAAATGGAGTAGTCATCATGGTCAACAAGAGTCTGAAATGCAGTACTTGGATGCAATCTCAAAAATGACAGAATGATCTCTGTTCATTTCCAAGGCAAACCATTCACTATCACGGTGATCCAAGCCTATGTCCCAACCAGTAACTCAGAAGAAGCTGAAGTTGAATGGTTCTATGAATACCTACAAGACCTTTTACAGCTAACACCCCCAAAAGATGTACTTTTCATTATAGGGGACTGGAATGCAAAAGTAGGAAGTCAAGAAACACCTGGAATAACAGGCAAATTTGGCCTTGGAATATGGAATGAATCAGGGCAAGGCTAATAGAGTTTTGCCAAGAGAAAGCACTGGTCATAGCAAACACCCTCTTCCAACAACACAGAAGAAGATTTTACACATGGACATCACCAGATGGTCAACACCAAAAATGAGACTGATTATATTCTTTGCAGCCAAAGATGGAGAAGCTCTATACAGTCAGCAAAAACAAGACCAGGAGCTGACTGTTGCTCAGACCATGAACTCCTTATTGCCAAATTCAGACTTAAATTGAAGAAAGTAGGGAAAAACCACTAGACCATTCAGGTATGACCTAAATCAAATCCCTTATGATTATACAGTGGAAGTGAGAAATAGATTTAAGCACCTGGATCTGATAGACAGAGTACCTGATGAACTATGGATGGAGGTTTGTGACATTGTACAGAAGACAGGGATCAAGACCATCCCCATGGAAAAGAAATGCAAAAAAAACCAAAATGGCTGTCTGAGAAGGCCTTACAAATAGCTGTGAAAAGAAGAGAAGCGAAAAGCAAAGGAGAAAATGAAATATATAAGCATCTGAATACAGAGTTCCAAAGAATAGCAAGGAGAGATAAGAAAGCCTTCTTCAGCGATCAATGCAAGAAATAGAGGAAAACAACAAAATGGGAAAAGCTAGATCTCTTCAAGAAAATTAGAGATACCAAGGGAACATTTCATGCAAAGATGGGCTCGATAAAGGACAGAAATGGTATAGATCTAAGAGAAGCAGAACATATTAAGAAGAGGTAGCAAGAACACACAGAAGAACTGTACAAAAAAGATCTTCATGACCCAGATAATCACGATGGTGTGATCACTGACCTAGAGCCAGACATCCTGGAATGTGAAGTCAAGCGGGCCTTAGAAAGCATCACTATAAACAAAGCTAGTGGTGGTGATGGAATTCCAGTTGAGCTATTTCAAATCCTGAAAGATGATGCTGTGAAAGTGCTGCACTCAATATGACAGCAAATTTGGAATATTCAGCAGTGGCCACAGGACTGGAAAAGGTCAGTTTTCATCCCAATCCCAAAGAAAGGCAATGCCAAAGAATGCTCAAACTACCACACAATTTCACTCATCTCACACACTAGTAAAGTAATGCTTAAAATTCTCCAAGCCAGGCTTCAGCATTACCTGAACTGTGGACTTCCAGATGTTCAAGCTGGTTTTAGAAAAGTCAGAGGAACCAGAAATCAAATTGCCAAATTCCTCTGGATCATTGAAAAAGCAAGAGAGTTCCAGAAAAACATCTATTTCTGCTTTATTGACTATGCCAAAGACTTTGACTGTGTGGATCACAATAAACTGTGGAAAGTTCTGAAAGAGATGGGAATACCAGACCATCTGACCTTCCTTTGGAGAAATCTATATGCAGGTCAGGAAGTAGTAGTTAGAATTGGACATGGAACAACAGACTTGTTCCAAACAGAAAAAGGAGTATGACAAGGCTGTATATTGTCACCCTGCTTATTTAACTTATGTGCAGAGTACATCATGAGAAATGCTGGGCTGGAAGAAGCACTAGCTGGAATCAAGATTGCTGGGAGAAATATCAATAACCTCAGATATGCAGATGACACCAGCCTTATGGCAGAAATCCAAGACAAACTAAAGAGCCTCTTGATGAAAGTGAAAGTGGAGAGTGAAAGAGTTGGCTTACAGCTCAACATTCAGAAAACTAAAATCATGGCATCTGGTCCCATCACTTCATGGAAAATAGATGGGGAAACAGTGGAAACAGTGCCTGACTTTATTTTTTTGGACTCCAAAATCACTGCAGATGGTGATTGCAACCAGGAAATTAAAAGACGCTTACTCCTTGGAAGAAAAGTTATGACCAACCTAGATAGCATATTCAAAAGCAGAGACATTACTTTGCCAACAATGGTCTGTCCAGTCAAGGCTATGGTTTTTCCATTGGTCACGTATGGATGTGAGTGTTAGACTGTGAAGAAAGCTGAGCACCAAAGAATTGATGCTTTTGAACTGTGGTGTGGGAGAAGACTCTTGAGGTTCCCTTGTACTGCAAGGAGATCCAACCAGTCCATCCCAAAAGAGATCAGTCCTGGGTGTTCATTGGATAGACTGATGCTGAAGCTGAAACTCCAGTACTTTGGCCACCTCATGCGAAGAGTTGACTCATTGGAAAAGACTCTGATGCTGGGAAGGATTGAGGGCAGGAGGAGAAGGGATGACAGAGGATGAGATGGCTGGATGGCATCACTGACTCGATGGACGTGAGTCTGAGTGAACTCCGGGAGTTGGTGATGGACAGGGAGGCCTGGTGTGCTGAGATTCATGGGGTCACAAAGAGCTGGACATGAGTGAGCGACTGAACTGACCTTAACTGAATATTCCATTGGATATATGTACCACATATTCTTTATTTAGTCCTCTGTTAAAGTATATCAACCTAAACGGTGGACATTTAGGTTGCTTCCTGGCTATTATAAATAGTGTTGCAATAAACATTGAGGAATGTGTATCTTGTCGATTTATGATTCCTAGTGTTGGTTTCTTAAAATCCACTCTCTCTGTCTCCTAAATGCTATAATGTTTTATTATGTTGTAGCATAGGAAATTGCCATCCAGAAACCATATTCTCAAAAAAAGCTTCCCCAAAACCCAGGTTTGATAATATGTTTCCTGGACTTCCTTCTATGTTTGTGAATTATATATTCACAAATCCATCACTCTCAGTAGAATCTAAGTTCTGCAGGGTAGGAATTGTCCCATTCTCCATGGCTAGCAGAGTATCTGACATATAAAATACAAGTTAAACTGAATTGATATGATAAGAGTTTTAATTTTGAAAATTTATTGTTTTTGTTTTGGTTTTCAACAACTTTCTGAAAATGAAAATAGACAGGGATCTTGGGATGGAAATACTTTCCTAACTTATGTAGTTCTATAATAATGTTCTTGATATTCAGGTGTTTTTTTTTTTTTTTTTTTTTTTTACATGGGCAGTTGTAGTTCTGAAAACTTTATTAAAAATAATAAATTTTTAATATTAAAAGATTTGTAATTCAAAACTTAAAACCATCACCACTTGTTCTATCTCATTACTCAAGTGTCTCAAAGTAAGATGTCTGCTTTGCTTCATTTCAAATATTATACAAAGAGAATAGGGACTGTTTTGCTGTCAAACTTATGATACTTAAAAATATATACTCTACAGGATCTTTTGTTCTTGGAATTTTATTGTATAATTACAAAATCTAAAGATGGTTGATGATCTTAAAAGATAAGCTTTAGTTGTTCTTGCCTGGAAAATCCCAGGCATGGGGGAGCCTGGTGGGCTGCCGTCTATGGGGTCACACAGAGTTGGACATGACTGAAGCAACTTAGCAGCAGCAGCAGCAGTATTTATCTGCTATCACTATAATACTTTTTAAATTAAGGCTAAAGCAGGATGGACAAAGTCTTGAAAATCTACAAATCCTTAATTATTTTTCATAAACTACCATACAACTCTAGTCTGTGTGTCTTCTTTTCTATTGCATAGCTTCAGTACCCCCGTTGAGTTTGATACAAATCAGTACTATTTTTCATGGAGAATTGTATGATTTGTGTGAGTCCCTAGAGTCAGTCATTGACTTACAAGTCTCCATAAAGCTCTACAAAACATCAGCTACTCTTGAACAAAAAGCACTGTACATCTCATGTCCCTGGAGAATAGCTGTATAAACAAACCTCTCCTGGAGATCAGCATGCCATTGAAATACAATTTGCACCTGGTGGCCAAAGTTAAAAAAGTCAATACTTGATGAGGGAGAACTTTTAAAATCCTTGAAACAGCAAAGTGACTTAAGGCTATTTGTTGTACTTGCAATAAAAGTGTAATAAATGTAATATGCAGGTAGTTACCAACTAGAGAAAGCCAGCTGTGATACTATTGAACAATATCCCCCTCTTCCACCAAATGAGCTGTTAAGGGAAAAAACAGAACTGGTAAAGGACTAATAAGAACTTTAAAAAAAAATCTTAAGAAAGGTTATATATCAGAGTTATTCTAGAAGTTGTAACAATTACAGAAATCTTGGTGATTCTATTGTGTATAGTTTAGATACTTAATTCTAGGTTTGGGAGATGCCCAAAGAGAAAAAAGCTGTTTGTGTGCTGAAAGAAACTTTGATGGGGAAACATTAAACTATGCAAAACTTATTTATTTAAAAAAATTGGAAACAAGCATGTTTGTTAGAAATACTGCATTTTTGTGTTTTTATAAACCTTATGTTACTACCATCTGTAACATTCTACTTTCCTGGAATCTAGCTGGTTCAATTTCCACTTGATGTTTGTTCACTATACATATTTTTACACATAACACCCCCTTATCTGTAGTTATGTTGGAAGTCTGGATAATATTTCATTATTCCATACAAATGACATAATAGACATGCTGTCCCTTAAAATATCCAATGCTCTGACATGTAAGGTATATATTTAATGGGAGTCTGAAAGGATTAGAAATGATTAAATATCTAAAAAGATAGGAAAAAAACTCAAATTTTTATGTCTGCATGTTCATTTTTTTCTTTAGTTTAATAAAGGATATTTATTTAAATGAAAAATTTAAACATATTCTATTTCCTTTGATGTGCATAATTTCTGTTTCTAAATAAAACCTCAAGGCAAGGAAGATAATCTTCAGTTCTATCAGAGTGCACAGCAGAGCACTTTTAAGCACTTAAATTGGAAATTGTTCTTGTCTTCGCTAATTGATCACTATTTTTTCTTTACATTTGGCTATTTTATTGAACTGTGTCATATTTATTGAATAAAAATTGAATACAGGAGTTCTGGAAATAAAACATTCTTTCATAAAGGAAATATAAATCAAAAAAAGCTCAAGGTGCAGAACGTGAATGGAACTAGTGTTGGTTTGGATAGAGGATAATAACTTTGATATGGCATTAAATATCTTGAAGGCATTTGAAATATGAACCTAGAAATGAGTATAGGAAATAGAAGCGGCAATCAGAGTTGCTGCTTATTAGTATAGACATGAAAGCCAGAACGCTGAGGAAAAAAGTGTTGGTTAGGGATTTATATTTATGTTTCAAAGTTATAAAGAATGTGCACCATTAAAGGCTATAAAGAGGAAAGGGGAAAATAACAAATACTAGATAAAAGCTGATGGCTTTTTAAAAAAACATTCAGAAGAAAAGTTTCAATAAAACTATGGCCATTATGAGAGTCCAAAGATAAAGTTAATGGAATGAAGAGAGAAATAAATTAGAATAAATAATGTGTTGTCTATAGCCTTCAAAAATTTTTCAACAAAGTGGTGGGTATTTACTTTATCTCAAACACAAATTCCAAGTAAAAGTCATGGATTTGTTAAGAGAAGATGTCTTCTTGTAGAAGAGATATAAGAAAAGATTTTTTATGATTTTTGCCCCGTCTTGTTAAAAAGAGCATACTTTTTGACATTTATTGGTAAATCATTTTCAATGGGAGGTAAGTCCTATATTTACTCAGTTGATTACTTAACAGACAAGCATAACTGCCTCATTCAAATATTATTTGAAACCAAGCTACAACTTTTTAAGCATTTTTGTATTAAAAAAATTGAAAGCTAGTAATAAAATCGGCATCACTAGTACCCAGGCATGATTTTATGAGTTGAATCTGCCCAGTCTTTCAAAGGAGGAATTTAATCTAAGATTTTACTCAAAAACAAAACAAAACAAAACAGTGAAAAGGTTGTTAGGTTTGTATTAAAAAAAAAATTTAAGAGGGCATGGCTTTAGATAGCATAACTAAATTTCTTAAAACAAGATGAAATGGTGACATTTTATAGATGATACATATTTCTTCTGAAATTTTTCATTTTCCATCAACTTATTTTTATTTCATATTAGTTTTTATTTCATTGTACACTATATTTGACTCATGAAAAAGTACCAGTACTAACATTTTAAAAGGAAGTAAGAAATCCCAACATTAGTTGTGGTTTCATAAGATTCAATAGAAGTGATTTTTTTTTCTCACAATTCCCTTCTATACATCTTTTCCAGAGAAGACATTAAGTTCTCTTTATTTAAATTAATGTTTTTTAATGTAGATTAGTATGTGTATTTCACACTAATATTTTGATTTGTAAACAATCTGAGGTTGTTCTTCCAGTATAATGTTATGCAAAAGCCTAAATAATTTTCAAAGTACTACTCAGAAATTGTACCTTCATGTTGGTTGATGTGTACTGGAATCATTCAGCTGAGAAATGCTTGAGAAATGATGTAAGCATTTATCATTTACATAAGCCCTAAGGTATACCAAGTACCTAGTTTATACATAATAGGTACTCAGCATTTGTCAGCTAATGCAAGAAATGTAAGATATGTGGGTTCGGTCCCTGGGTCAGGTACACCCCTTGGATGCAACCCACTCTAGTATTCTCAGTTGGAGAATCCCATGGAAAGATGAGCCTGGTGGGCTACAGTCCATAGGGTCACAAAGAGTCAGACTCAACTGAAGCAACTTAGCATAGCACTCACTACTTTATAAATAAATCAATGAAATACTATTTTGTTTGTATGTTACAAAGATTATATATATATTTATATTTATATTTATATTTATATATATAGACAGATAGATAGATAGAGGTAAGAATACTAAAGTGGGTTGCCATGCCTTCCTCCAGGGGATTTTCCTGACTCAGGGATCAAACCCACATCTCTTATGTCTCCTGCATTGGCAGATGGATTCTTTACCACTAACACCACCTGGGAAGCCTACACACACACACACACACACACCTAGATATATGTGAAAGTGAAAGTCGCTCATTTGTGTCCAACTCTTTGCGACCCTGTGGCAATACAGTCTATGGAATTCTCCAGGCCAAAATACTGGAGTGGCCAAAATACTGACTTCCCTGGTGGCTCAGTAGGTAAAGAGTCTGCCCACAATGCGGAAGACTTTGGTTCGATCCCTGGGTGGGGAAGATCCTCTAGAGAAGGAAATGGCAACCTGCTCCAGTATTCTTGCCTGGAGAATCCCATGGACAGAGGAGCCTGGAGGGCTACAGTTCATGGGGGTCACAAAGAGTTGGACACGACTAAGTGACTTTTTTTCTTTCTTTCCAACCCAGGGATCGAACCCAGGTCTCCCACATTGCAGGCAGATTCTTTACCAGCTGAGCCACCAGGGAAGTCCTATATATATATATATATATACACACACATATATATACATATACATATATATACATGTATACATAATATATCCTAGTACTGCAGTAGGATTTCAACAAATGTTTGTTTTTTGACTTGTAACACTCAGTTTTAAAAACACCACAAAAAGACACTTTCCCTTTTTACCTCTCTAACCAAATTCCCTACTCCCACCCCAGAACACACAAAAATACATTTTATTAATTTAATTCCCAACCATTATTTTGCTTATTAAGATGATATAAGCAAATTTATCCATCTAATTTGGTTAATTCCCCGTATCTGGAGCAGTGCATAAAAACTTACTATAAATAGTCTTTATTGAACTCTGAAGCTAAGCCAGCACCCAAGAGTACAGAAGCATCAATACAAGATTAGCAGGAATCAGACATACTGTGGTCTCTGATCTGCTAGGATGGATGTTTCACATCCTTGGTCTTTAGTCTTCCTACCTGCACATGTAAAGCAATTAACTGTAAGGGTCCTTTTAAATCTATTGTTGTATCAAGTTTTTAAAAATAGTAGTAGTAGTAGTAGTAGTAATAAATAGCAAATTCTAAGAAGAAACTTTACCCATAAATCTGAATAAAAACTGAATTTACCCTGTATTTCATAGGCCCAATATTTTATCTTTGTTCATTGAGTATACAAGCTTTAGACATAATTTCTTCTGAAATACTCTTGATAATTTGCTAGCATGTATTTGATACATGACTTATGTTTCTAATACTAATTATGGCCAGAGGCAACATTATGGGTGACTGTTTTAGATCTGAAAACAAACCAAATAATACGTAATTTCCAAATAGGTTTATCTTTTTAAAAAAATGAGTTACTTTTTAAAGTCCTGTTTTTTGCTTGTATTGGAATGTGTAGATTTATATTTGGCATTATCTCTCTAAATAGAGGTCTAATAATACAAGTTAGCATCATGTTCAGAGAGAATTACAAATCTCATATAGCTGTCTAGCACTTTGAACTTTCTTGATATGCTTTCACACTTATTAACTCCTTTCATTTTCTCAAAAAGACAGGAGAAGTAAACAGAGCAAGTATTAATTTTCCTGTTTATAAAATGGGGAGAAGGCAGTGTGGTGCATGTGATAACTGCTCTCAACAAATCAGAGAATAGAAACTCTGCTTACCAGCATTTGAGTCCTCAGCATTAATTTCAGCTGAAACCAATCTGCTTTTGAGTCTAATTTTTCATAGAACTGGTAAAAAACAGTTTAGAGAAGACTATAAGCAGGTGTCAAAGAGCATTAGACTGTTAGGAATTTCAGAAATAAGAGAGACCTGAGAGTCATGCAGTAGTCATCAAAGGTCACTAATGTTTGCACTCCCTCATTCATACCCATAGATGAGAAAGGCCTGGGAAGGTTTTTGGTGGCAACTGCTGAACTGGATTTTTGCTTCTGAAATTTCTCCATGTCTTCAATTAATAATATCACCATAAAAGAAGTTCTTTTTGTTTAGCTATAGAAATATTGTAGAATTTTTTTTAAAAGAAAATAACACACATTAATCCTGAATACTCTCTGCTTCTCTGTACAAAATTAATATAACCAGTTTAACCTAAGTTGACAGCAGCCCTGTGGGTGCTGGCCATCCAAAACTTTAGAGTTGGCTATTAAATCGGTTCCTAGAGGTTGCTTATGTCAAGTTCATGGCAACAGCAGCCCATGAACGTTACACTTCATTGTGCAAAAGCCTATTTGGAAACATTAAGCCTTTGGCAAGATATAGAATCACTACATCATCCTTGCACGGTTTAGAAATTCTTGTTCTTGAACAGAACCAATAACAACACTATATGCCATGTTTTTAGCATTGAGACTGTTTCATTAAAGGAAATAGCCAAGTTTACATTGTTCAGGGAGTTCCACTGACGTTTCTATCAAATAAAATGCAATGTCGAGAGTTCCAACAATTTTACTGATAAAATAACTAGGATAGAAAACGAGCAATTAGCATTATCAACATTCAGAAAAGAGATTCTGATCCGACAGTGTTTTCTCCTATTATCAGTGTGATAACTAGAACTGGCTTTTCAATATTTGTAAATGAATAAGAAGCATGTTGTGACAAACAACTATCTTTCATGTATAATCATCTGGGGTGAAAAAAACAATGGACTTTGGGATCACACATAAATGGGATTTTAATCATGTCTCTATGCCATGGTTTGTTCAGGTTAGATTTGTTGACTTTAGCATACTGCTGCTGCTGTTAAGTCGCTTCAGTCGTGGCCGACTCTGTGTGACCCCATAGAAGGCAGCCCACCAGGCTCCCCTGTCCCTGGGATTCTCCAGGCAAGAACACTGGAGTGGGTTGCCATTTCCTTCTCCAATGCATGAAAGTGAAAAGTGAAAGTGAAGTTGCTCAGTCGTGTCCGACTCTTAGCGACCCCATGAACCGCAGCCTACCAGGCTCCTCCGTCCATGGGATTTTCCAGGCAAGAGTACTGGAGTGGGTTGCCATTGCCTTCTCCGACTTTAGCATAAGTCAGGAACTTTTTCAGTTACCGAATTTACAACAGTGAGAACAGAGGCACTATTTTGTTGGGGAAATACACTTTAAACAAAGTAATCCCACAAATGATTTTATAACTAAAATGTGAGAGATGATTTGAAGTATAAGTATAGGCACTATAAATAGAATACTTTTCAGTTCAGTTCAGTTTAGTCGCTCAGTCGTGTCGGACTCTTTGCGACCCCATGAATCGCAGCATGCCAGGCCTCCCTGTCCATCACCAACTCCCGAAGTTCACTCAGACTCACGTCCATCGAGTCAGTGTTGCCATGCAGTCATCTCATCCTCTGTTGTCCCCTCCTCTTCCGGCCCCCAATCCCTCCCAGCATCAGAGTCTTTTCCAATGAGTCAACTCTTCGCATGAGGTGGCCAAAGTACTGGAGTTTCAGTTTTAGCATCATTCCCTCCAAAGAAATCCCAGGGCTGATCTCCTTTAGAATGGACTGGTTGGATCTCCTTGCAGTCCAAGGGACTCTCAAGAGTCTTCTCCAACACCACAGTTCAAAAGTTAGAAATTCAGGAGGTAAAGGAAAGATTGCCAGAATACAGAGCATCCAGTTAAATTCGAATTTCAGATAATAGTAAATAATTTTTTTATAAGTATGTCCCAAACATTACACGAGACTCTTATCCTAATAATATATATTATATATATTACATTATATATATATATATATATATATATATATATAAACCCTAAATTTACTGGTCTTTATACTTACATACTTATAAGAAGAGTCAGCAAAGAAACCTTTTTTAGGAAACATTTAGATAAAGCCTAAGGGATAACTGGCAATGGTACAGAAACAACAGAGTGAGAAGAATATTCCAAATATATGGAGTATCAGATTGGAAAATGCTATAAAGGTCCAGAAGCACATGTTGCCTTCTATGGGCAGAGAGAAGGCTGAGCATGGAAGTATAATGTGCTTGGCGGGAAAGCTGGTGGAAAATGAGACTGTAAGGGCTGGTATGGCCTGATCATTCTGGGCGTTTCTAACCTAACCAGATTCAGCTTGCTCCTCTTATCCTCAACTTTTGCATCAGTAGAGTAAGGTAATAGAAATGACCTAGGGAAGGAGATGTATGCCTAGCAGTGGATGCAGTGAATACTGAAGAAACACTTGTTGACTGTTTCTCACCATGTTCATGGTAGCTGTAACTCATCTTATCACCTATGGAGACTTTTGTTGCTTTGTTTTCTGTGACCTATCTTCCATCCACTTTACTTTTTTCCCAGCTTAAGAAATGATTTTTAAGTATATCTGCTCATGCTTTTGTATTTCAGCTGCCTGGTGTATTACTATGCTCAATCTGAAGTTAGGAGCAGTTTTGCAGTGGGTATCTATGTATCCTGGAAATGATTATTTCTGGGTTCTTTACTTTTTCTCAGAGAAATATCTCATTCTGTAGCACCAGCCCCAAATATGTTTCTCTTCTTTTTCTATTAAATGGAGAATTTCAAATTGATTCTTTTCCAGGGGTTATTTTGTAGAGCGCTTTGAAATGTTTTCTACAGTTTTAAGCTAAAATGGCATCATATTAGGGAGAAAGCGTCTCCTTTCCTCATGTCTTGGCCTCCTCTCCATGAGTGCTCATCACCCCAGAGACGACTTCTGTCTAGTGCTCTGACATGCTGATTTGAGTGAGCCCGTCGGCCTGGGAGTGGCAGCACCGGGCCAGTACTCTCAGTGATGAATGTCAGCTCAGCAGCTGCAGTCTTTTTGCCAGACAGGAGGCTAACAGGCAAGCGGCAGGGAGTTCACAAGCTTGGAGGGGCTTGTTAGACAGAGTTCAAAATTCTCATGAACATCTCTCTGCCACTCCACAGAACAGCTGCAGCCTCAACAGTGGGAGTCTTCACACTGATTTTTCAAAAAGCTCCCACTCCAGAACTTAATGTCATATTATGCATCACAGTATATTGTTATCCATCATACTCCATGGTCACCGTTTGTTGCAGGGTTGCTAATTTGGCCAGAGATTATTTCATTTATTAGAATGAGTTCTCTCACATTCTCTCCTTTTCAGAGAATTTATCACATTTCCATTCACAGAACTTTCCTAGATGACTCAAATATAGCCCTTCCTTCATACCAATATAGTTGCCAGCCTCTTTCAATGATTTCATATTAAGAAATAAGTGATTTCCTGGGGTGAAAGATTCTAAGCATTTAGATTAAACAACAGTGATCTACTTATAAAAATATTTCATTCACTGGAAAATGTTAAAGTGTGTGCATTCATTCAACAATTAAGTTTTGAAGATTTAGTAAGCATTCTGGATACTAGAACTAAAGCAGTGAAGAAAACAAAGCCCCTTGCCCTTATATAGCTTGAAATCTACTAGGGAGACAAATCAGAAATCTATAAATAGATAAAATACATAATATAATTACCAGAATTAAAATAAAAGCAGGATAAAGGAGAGCTGGTGGGGGCAGTGGAGCAGATAGCTGTTTCTGATAGAGCTGCCAGGGAGAGGCCCTCAAGGCAGAGATATTTGAATTGAGATCTGAAGACCTGACTGTGCCAAGAGCACATACAAATTTTGGATGTTTGGAGGATTAATGTAAAGCCTGTATTACAGTACTGGGTGTACATCTGACACTGAATAAGCATCTTTTAGACAATTTCTGATAATATTCATGCTCTCTGTGTAAGGGTGTATAGATTTTACAAATAAGGATAGCAAATATGAGGAGTTTGGCAAGTTGGGTTCTCCAGAAAATAGGGGAAAGAAATTAGTGACTGTTCTTAAAATCAATGCCTGTAGAGAAGAGAAGGAAGCCAGTTTGGGCAGAGGGAGAAGTTGAATGCAGCATAGCCTTGATGGTAGCTTCAGCTGACCTTGCACAGAGCTCTAAAGATGCAGTGCTCCTCAGAGCTATTGTGTATTGGAGCAAGCTGTCTAGACTTTGATCTAGCCAAGTGGATCAGTCATTTGATGTGGGCTGTCTCAGGAAGGGATGTGTCCCTGATGAACAAAGCTCTCCTCAGTCTAAGCCAGAGGTCCCCAACCTCAGGGATCTAATGTCTGATGAGGTGAGGTAGAGCTGATGTAATAATAGAAACAAAGAACACGATAAATGTAATGTACTTGAATCATCCTGAAACCATCCCTGCTCTCCATCCATGGAAAACTTGTCTTCCACAGATCGGTCCCTGGTGCCAAAAAGGTTGGGAACCACTGGTCTAAGCAATGCCCCAGAAGGGCTGACAGATGAGCTGGTGCACTACGTGCACTCCCAGCAGCTGGATGTGTAGAGATAATTCTCCATGGATCTCTCACTATCCTTTACCAGCACTCAGTTCCTATTAAGAAGTCCTTCAGGATCTGAACAATACAATACAGATTCTGCTCTGAGGAGTAGGCATCTAAATTCTCATTTGAAGAACTTCTGGACAACTTTAGCTGAGACATTCAAATTCTATGTATATTAACGGACTACTTAATCAGTCTTTTCATTTCCTTGCTATAAATGGAGTTCTTGGCATCATATGAAAACCTTGATCTATAAGATATGAACCAATGTGTATTATTATTTCAAGTAAGAAAATATTTTTCCTGGAATATTGAATAAGTTCATTTTCAGAGCTTAAATCCTCCTGGAAAAAGCAGATATAAAATCAACTCACTATAATCTGTAATACAAGATAAATTAACTAGGAGCAAACAACAAAGTATTTTAAAATATAAAACATTTTAAAATGAAAGATAGTGTAATTAAGGAGAGGAGATGTTGAAATGTAGATAATACTCTTGAAGTAAAATTTTGATGCACTGGAATGGGAGGAAGATTCCCAACTTGAGTCAAAAGGGAAAGCTGGCCTTAATAAGCATAGTTGTTGTTATTGTTCAGTTGTTTGGCTGTGTTCGACTCTTTGTGACCCCAAGGACTGCAAAACGTCAGGCTTCCCTGTCCTTCACTATCTCCCAGAGTTTGCTCAAATTCATGTCCATTGAGTCGGTGATGCCATCCAACCATTTCATCCCCTGTTATCTCCTTCTCCTGATTTCAATCTTCCCCAGCATCAGAGTCTTTTCCAATGAGTCGGCTCTTCACATCAGGTAGCCAAAGTATTGGAGCTTCAGCCTCAGCATCAGTCTCTCCAATCTCTTCAGGATTGATTTACTTTAGGATGGACTGGTTGGATCTCCTTGCAGTCCAAGGGACTTCAAGAATCTACTCCAACTCCACAGTTCAAAAGCATAAATTCTTCAGCACTGATCCTTCTTTATGATCCAACTCTGACATCCATACATGGCTACTGGAAAAACCATAGCTTTGACTATACAGACCTTTGTTGGCAAAGTAATGTCTCTACTTTTTAATAAACTCTCTAGTTTTGTCATATCTTTTCTTCCAAGGAGCAAGTGTCTTTTAATTTCATGGCTGCAGTCATCTGCAGTGATTTTGGAGCCCAAGAAAATAAAGTCTCAGATATGCAGATGACACCATTCTTATGATAGGAAGTGAAGAGGCCACTGAAGAGCCTCTTGATGAAGATGAAAAAGGAGGGTGAAAAATCTTGCTTAAAACTCAACATTGGAAAAGCTAAGATCATGGCATCTGGTCCCATCACTTCATGGCAAATAGATGGGGAAACAGTGGAAACAATAAGCATGTAATATAATGGTATGTAATATCATTATAATACCAAATAAGCTGTAATACCAAATAAGCTGTATGTCTGGAGAGGAAGAATGTGGAAAGTTGGGGTTAGAGGTAGGATGAATAAAGATATTTCATACTTAGAATGTCAAAACTATAGATGTACACTGAAAAATTCAGACATGATTCTCTGGGCTAGAGTCTCAAAATGTGGCTCATAGGGTTTCTGCAGTATTACTTAATGGGAGCTTCTTATAAACCTGACTCTCATTCTCCACCTCATACTTTATGAATCAGGATTTCTGAGACTAGTTCCCTGAAATCTTTAGTTTCTGGGTTTTTTTTTTTTAAATCTCTCCATAATGGAGGGTCTCTGCTGTAGACAATTGGAACCCACAGAAAACTTTGTTCTCTGCCTATTTAAGTCTATAGCATTAGTGTGAGATTTTTCTCACCCTAAAGTGTTAATTTTAGTAATTTAAAATATTTAAGGAATTATGATCTTGAAGCAAGTTATTTGAAACAATAAGTTGGTGATATAATATACTTACACTCCATTTGTCCATTTCAGCTAATGCATATCATGACAAGAACTTTCTCCTCTTGGCAAAAAGATACTTTTGTAAAATGCTCAGAGACTGTTGTTAGTCTATAGTTGCTATTCTCTAGTTCTTAGTGGGACATTTTCCTTTCTTCTGATGATAGAACCATTTTATACTAGGATGCAAGAAGCAAATTTAAGTCCTTGGGGACTCCTGTTTTCTGAGTTGCAGCTATAACAAGGAGTTTATTTTTTGTTTATGATCTGTAAATTTCCTCCTAGATCCTTGATAGGTTTCAGATCCCTTAGCAGCCAGTCTCATCTTTTATTTTCTACTTATGTTCTACAAAATAATTTAAATTTTTTTCCCAAGGAAATCTTTCCCTTGCTTTAATTACAAGCACTTGTTTTTCATCTGCTTCATTTTAGAAATTCCTTGTTAGTATTTTCTTTTATCTCATTCTTCTATTCTTTAGGAACTTGTGTCAGGGTCATGCACACAGATGCTGAAGTGATAAATCTATAAAGCATATCAGATTTCCCACCGTTATCATTTATTGTGGTAGCATTGTCACAATAGTAATGCAAATAATATAAATAACAGTTCTTTCTCACTTTTCCTCCCTCAAATAATATTTGACTAAGTTTACATTTGTTCTCACATTTTGTTTCCCAGATTTTCTCTGTAATTTGAGAGGGAATTCTTACTTTTCTTTGGCAAAATACTTAAATACAGATAATAGTAAGATTAAGGAATTTTTCACAGAGCCATGCAGTAAGAGGTTGGGTGAAAGGAGAGAAACCAGGGAGAAGTCACACTGTCTTTGGCTGTGAATATATGTTAGGTCCAAAATTAGTAAGTGGGTATTTTTAGCCTTTCCCTTGACTTCTAAAGGAGCTCCCACATTTACCAGATCCAAGATGCTAAGAATTTAAAAATAAAACATTTTTAAAAAATCAACAGAAGAGAATTCTGAAGTGAGTGTTGAAAGATTAAGAATGGATAAAAGTTTTACACACTGTTGGTTATTTATTTATTTATTTTTATTTTTAAGGGATATTTAGAAAAGTGATGGATCCTCTATACGTGTTAGGAATATGGATGAAAGGAAATAATATTTTAAAAATATTTGTATATTGTATTTCCCCTTTGTTGTATATTGAAATGCAATTAAAATACATTGAAAACAACAGATTTCTAAAGTTCAATGTCTGTGATTGTGATTCTGCTTTAAATCTGGGCTGCATGTGTGTGTGTGTTTGTGTGTGTGTGTGTGTTAATTGCTCAGTCCTCTCTGACTCTTTGCTGCCCCATGGACTGTGGCCTGCCAGGTTCCTCTGTCCATGGGATTTTCCAGTTAAGAATACTGGAATGGGTTGACATTCCTTTCTTCAGGGAATCTTCCCGACCCAGGGATCAAATCTGGGTCTCCTGCATTACCCATTCTTTATCATGTGAGCCAGAGGGAAGCCCTATGGCTCTCTGGATATATAATTGTTTAAAGGTGAAACTTATAAGTCAATTCTAAGCAAATAGACCTTACACACTAGGAAAAAAGAAAAGTGTCTCTCAAAGTCCTCACCAGTATTCTCAAAAAAAGGAAAGAACTGGTTCATCCTCGAGGCATGGGAAAGGAATTTTCCCAGTATGGCTGTTCTAGTATAGACTTAAAACTAGAGCATTATGTCTATGGTAGTGGTGAGTGCTTATTAGCTTGTCCTGTCCAACTCTTTGAAACACTATGTAGCCCTCCAGGCTTCTCTGTCCATGGAATTCTCCAGGCAAGAATACTGGAATGGGTTTCCGTGCCCTCCTCCAGGGGATCTTCTTGATCCAGGGATGGCACCCGAGTCTCCTGCATTGCAGGAGTCTTTACCTCTGAACCACTGGAGAAAACCAGAGTAATGGGAAGGGTCCAAATGATCAGCTGTATGGGGTGCAGTTGTCAACAGTATTAACAGTAGCATTATGGACTGCCTGCTTGAGACAGGGTAGGCAGACCAGAATTCTAGCTATTACATTGTTGAAGAGTTAGCCAAAGACCATTGGTAGTTGCCACTGTAGGTACTACTAAGTCCTCAACTGTAATTCCTCAGGCATTACCTCTGATACATGTAACAATCTCTACTGCCAAGCAAAGCAAACTTACGTGATTCTCTGGCATCCTTCTGCTAGCTTTATGTCTCTATTCCTTTTGACAATCAAATTTCTACAATGCATCATCTGTAATGCTTTCTCAATTCTTCTCTTCTCCTCACCACTTATAGCCAAACCCACCAACAAGTGCTGGTGATTTTGTCATCAGACTTCATGAGAAGTAGGTTCACTCCTGATGCCACCACAGTTCACTCTGACATGGACTACTGCAGAGCCTGAGATTGCTCTTCTGGTGAACTTTGTAAGTACCCTTCTAGAGTGATTACAAGGAGCAAAGTAGAAATGGTTATCGAATGTGAGTGCCAGGTCCTTTAAGAGTTGTATTCGTCACTGTAAAAGCATGAAAATATAATTCTTATTTTATTGTCAATCTTATGAGCTGGGTTAATGTGAATCTGTCCTTCCGAGGTCAATCCTTTCCTAGTGTGCATAAAAAAGAAAATTTCTGAGGATATCTAAACCTGAAAGATTGCGGATGAGGCTCTGGACTAGTGACCTCACTAAGCGCTATCCACAAGGCACCCTTGGTCTGTCTGTCCTGAGGCAACGCTGGTATTTGGCTACTTCTTGTAACTTCTGTTGCTACACCTGTGACTTGATCTTCATATGTACTTATTTGACCAGGTAACTTTTATGATTGGTGTTCACATTATTTGTTTGCTACTCTGTGTTTATTTCAAAGAGCTCTTGCAAATCACTTCTTTCATTTCAAAGACAACTAGTTTAATTTCAATAATAAGATATTATTAGACTGAATATTTAACAGATTTAAATATTGCCCATTTATGAATTACTGATACTGATAATTAACTCAGTTTTAGTGAAAACTACATCTTTATTTGAACTTGCTGCTAAGTCACTTTAGTCGTGTCCGACTCTGTACGACCCCATAGACGGCAGCCCACCAGGCTCCCCCGTCCCTGGGATTCTCCAGGCAAGAACACTGGAGTGGGTTGCCAGTATTTGAACTTAATTTTCTTTAATATTGTA
This sequence comes from Bubalus kerabau, assembly GCF_029407905.1. Classification (NCBI taxonomy): domain Eukaryota; kingdom Metazoa; phylum Chordata; class Mammalia; order Artiodactyla; family Bovidae; genus Bubalus; species Bubalus kerabau. The sequence goes on along the minus strand of NC_073629.1, from coordinate 62,264,723 downwards.
AAGGAACTGATCATTTGTAATGGCTATTATTTTCATTGTCTCAAATGTTCAAACCTATATGGGGATGATCAAACAACCATTATAACATCTTATTGTGCTTATTTTACTTTGGAATATTTTTGCTCCCTTTCTTTTTTCTTATTTGAATTTGCCTTTCTGAAGCTAGTTACTTCATATAGCTATTTAAGAATTTCTTAAACTCATTCTCATTTTAGTCATTACATTTTGAAAACGCTAGTGCTGGTTCTGGCTAATGAGAAAATAGCATCAGTTAAAATATATAATTATAAAAAAATATATATATATAATTATGTCTACGGATTTCTTAGCATTATTTTAAGTGATTTTCCTGTAGTATTTGCTGGCATAATAAATTAAAAACTTTGTGACTTGACCAACCTTAATTTTAACCATTTCACTTGTTTTTGATGTATAATATAATATACATAACTAAATGCTTCTTATCTATATTGGAATATGGATTTATTAGAGAGTTTGGTAAAACTCTTAGACTGCATAATTCATTGAATTAATTGGATATATCTATATATCTATATGTATCTCATGCAATACGGTATAAATGCCTTTCTAAAAGAGCCATGGCATTAAGGAGACCTAGCTTAAGGGTGACTTTTGAGTATGAGCAGTGATTAACTTTAGAATTTCTTTACTTTTGAAAACAATTTTTTAAAATGAATTAGACCAGTAATGCCAACCATTTAAATTAACCATAAAGTTCACATTATCTTGCCTATTTACCTATAGCACCTTTGATTTATGCAATATACTATCTCCAAGAAAATTGAAATATTTTATATTATCTTATTATTTTTTTTTAACATTGCTATTAATTATAGGCTGGGTAGCCTTGGCATCTTAGTTTTATAGTTAAAGAAGTCAGATCAGATAGTTTTCCCTAAATTGTTAATTAAAAAAATCAAACTTGTTGGATAACAGAGAAAGGATACTGAGATTCAAGATCCTGAACCTTCAACCAGGATATAAGCTATAGCTTTGCTAAAGTCACTAAAAGTTTTTGCAAGTGTGCAAATATAATGCAAATGCATTTTACATAGCATATATGTGTGTATGTATACATATATGTATATATATTATTATGATAAATCATTCATATATTGGTTGGCCAGGAAGTTTATTTGGGTTTTTCCAAAGCATCTTACAGAAAAAAACTTGACAAACTTTTTGACTAACCCTTTAAATATAAAGTTTTATTCCAAAAATCATAAAAGGAATAATGTTCAGGAGGGTTTCTATTATTGTTATGAACAATAAACACTCTCATCTACTTATACATGTGTATTAATGTATGTTTTTCTCTAACTTAACAACTTTCAATTCTCAAAAGCTCTAGAACTCAGTATAAAGCCAGTAAATGGAAAAGAAAGATTATTAATTTTAATGGGGGAGTAATGATGCATTCCATCTTCACAAAGTTCCAAAATAATTTTCACAGATATAAATATACATTGATTGAACAATAAAAACAAATAATAAATAAAGCTTTGGAAGTAAACCCAGTCTTCACGTGAAACATAGTGAAAGATGATTTTACTTGTTCTTTTTTTCCTTTCTCCACAAATCTCGTTACAACTATTTTAACTTTTGGGGAACTCATAATTGTGCATTTCAAAATAAAATTGTAGCACAAAAACATTTTTAGATAAAACTAAAAACTATGTATGAAAAGGCTTTTAAGCACTGAAATTGCTCACACATAACTAAAATAACCATACAGTTCACTAAGCAGTAGAATTTGGATTCTTCCAAAGATAGTATGTTATTTAAATTTGTTTATTTCTTTAGTATACACTTGCTTCAGGTATATGTGTCTTTGTCAAAACTCAAAATGTCAAACTTTCATTTCTTATGGCATGTTTATTTTTTATGTGTTAATTTGTGTTTAATTCATAGTAATTGCCAAAACAATTAGTTTGAAAAAGAGTTTAACGTTTGGAAAGCCATTGTATTGAAAAATTATCACTTGAATTGTCATTACATGAAGTAAGACAATATTTCTCATGTCCAGACCGGTAGACCATATCATTCTAATTAACTTACAAAAAAAAACTTTTCTTAATTGATTGAGGTGGGATTCTAGGATAAGGAAAAAAGTAGCATTCCACCTCATGAATCCTGGTTGTATTGGTTACAGGAAGCAGGGAGAGGCTAAGATGCAAAATGCCCTGTGTGTAACGAAAAAGTAATTCAGATAGAATAAATTTAGTTGGAAAGATATACCATTTAACACAGTTTGATCCTGAGTATTCATTTTTGCTAAGTTATTGCAAGTCACTATTTTAGGCTAATGATAATCAGTTTTGACTGATTCAGTTTCCAGAGTTGGAAGTGATATTTTCAGAAAATAGATGTTTTCTGTTAAGTTTACAAGAGTATATGGCCAAGAGCAAAAAATCTAATCATTTTCCATGAAAAAGGGGCTTCCAGTTTTCCTTGGCGAGTAAAGTTAGTCAGTGATGAAAGGGATTTAATAGAAGTTATTCAAAAATAATCTGAAGAGTTTGTGCAGCTGATCCCCAAAAACAGTCATGCAGATAACTATTTGGTTCAGACAAAGAAGGGTGCAGATTAAACAAACCAAATTTCAACTATTATACTTTGTTAAAGGGGAGTGCTCAAGACTTAAAAATCATTTACTGAAATGCCCATGAAAGTTTGGTGACAGCAATTGTTTGACTAAGTAAGCCACTGCTGGAAAGCTTTGCATGCGCACAGCTATTCAAATTAAAACAATGGATTACTAGATTTTTTTATTTCTAGGTTTCTTCTATAGGATAATAATAGGCTTAAGCCAGACTTATTAAAATTTCTTTTCATTTAAATAGAAGTCAACAAATTTTATTCCATGTTGCTACACAGGCTGATTAATTTGAAGATATGTATGATTTTTATCTTCTAAATATCTTACTAGCATCCCTGTATCTTATCTTGTTCTTGCCTTAGCCATTGTGTTGTTCAGTTGCTCAATCATTTCTGACTCTTTGTGACCCCATGGACTGCAGCATGCCAGGTTTCCCTGTCCATCACCATCTCACAGAGCTTGCTCAAACTCATGTCCATTGACTCTCAAATGCGATCCAACCATCTCACCTTCTGTTGTCCCCTTATCCTCCTGCCTTCTATCTTTTCCAGCATCAGGGGCTTTTCCAATGAGTCAGTTCTTCACATCATGTGGCCAAAGTATTGGAGCTTCAGCTTCAGCATCAGTCCCTCCAGTGAATATTCAGGACTGATTTCTTTTAAGATTGATTAGTTTGATCTCCTTGCAGTCCAAGGGACTCTCAAGAATCTTATCCAACTCCATAGTTCAAAAGTGTCAATTCTTCAGTGCTCAGCCTTCTTTATGGTCCAATTCTCACATCCACACGTGACTACTATAGCTTCAACTAGATGGACCTTTGTCAGCAAAGTAATATCTCTGCTTTTTAATATGCTTAAAAAGCATATAGTCATATGCTTTTTTGGCCATAACTTTTCTTCCAAGGAGCAAGCGTCTTTTAATTTAATGGCTGCAGTCACCATCTGCAGTGATTTTGGAGCCCAAGGAAATAAAATCTGGCATTGTTTCCATTGTTTTCCCATATTTTTGCAGTGAAGTGATGGGACTGGATTCCATGACATTCATTTTTTGAATGCTGAGTTTTAAGTCAACTCTTTCACTCTTCTCATTACTTTCATCAAGAGGCCCTTTAGTTCCTCTTCACTTTCTGCCATAGGGTGTTGTCATCTGCATATCTGAGGTACTGATATTTCTCCTGGCAATCTTGATTTCAACTTGTGTTTTATCCAGCCTTGAATATTGCATGATGTATTGTACATATAAGTTAAATAATCTGGGTGATAATATATATCCTTGACATATTCCTTTCCCAATTTTGAACCAGTCCTTTGTTCCATATTATTTATATGTGATTAGTCACTCAGTCATGTCCGACTCTTTGCGAATCCGTAGACTATAGCCCATCAAGATACTCTGTCCATGGGAATTCTCCAGGCAAGAATACTGGAGTGGGTTGCCATGCCCTCCTCCAGGGGATCGTCCCAACCCAGGGATTGAACCCAGGTCTCCATCTTTACCATCTGAGCCACCTGGGACTTTTTTTTCCCCTTAAATCCAAAGGATCTATTGTATACTTCCTTCCAGAGTTCTTCTTAATTAACATTGTTTTATTAAAAATTATTTTATTAGAGGCTTTACATTCAATTATGTTAAATATAATTAATTTATTATAATTTTAATATATATCTTAATATTTACTATAAAGTCAATATTCCAGTATATAAAGTGATGTTTCTTAATATGATATTGAGTATTAGCCTCCCATGTGGTTTTAGAGTTAGACCGATTGACCTTCTAACCTGTGTCCATCTATTCTGAGTGAATATTGGACATGTTCCTTAACTATTCCATGCTTCAGGATTTTCTTTGTCAAATGGAGTTTATAGAAGTACCGACATAATAGAGTTGTATCAAACTTAAATGAGCTCCTCAGTATAAACACATTATTAAAATTTCCAGGATGTAGCAAAAACTTAGTAATTTTTACCTATTACTATCATAGTGTTGTCAAATTTCCTTCCACAATTCAAGTTTTAAAAAAATATTTTTGAGTTTGCCGAAATAAACATTTTAAACTCTAAGCCTCCAGACTCCTGAATAGTAGAAAATTTAGCTTCATTCAGCCATGGGAATTGTCTCCACTTCTGAATTGTGCCATGATGCAAAGATTCCAGGATGCCCCCTAACACCAGAAATGAAGTAGGAAAGATTATTTATTGTCCATCATTCTGTCTACTTTTGTTACCACTAAATCACCCATTGTCCATTCAACAGTGTCCTTTCATCTTTGCGGCTCTGCTGTGATATTTCTGACAGAGGGCTCTTTGTCAAGTCTAGGATCCTCAGACATAATTCACTTCCTGATGAACCTTATTTCAACTATTTAACATGTCTCCTATCTTGGGGAACCCATAGATCCCTCTTTATTCTTATCTAGTCTTGGATACTCCTTGAAAACAACAACAACAACAAAACCCAAACCAAGTAAATCCTCTTAATAATTTAAATAAAGATTTTTCTTTGTAATGCTCCATATCTATTGGTAAAGCATAGATTGAACAAAAACCTCAGTCACAGAAAACTGACAAAACTTATCTCATGGATCACAGGCTTGTCTAACTCAGTGAAACTGTGAACGAAGCCATGTAGGGCCACCCAAGATGGACGGGTCATGGTGGAGAGTTCCGACAAAACATGGTCCACTGGAGAAGGGAATGACAAACCACTTCAGCATTCTTGCCTCGAGAACCCAATGAACAGTATGAAAAGGCAAAACAATATCACACTGAAAGATTAACTCCCCAGGTCGATAGGTGCCCAATATGCTACTGCAAAAGAGTGGAGAAATAACTCCAGAAAGAATGACTGGATGGAACGAAAGTAAAAACTCCCAAAAAAAGGCAATGCCAAAGAATGCTCAAACTACCACACAATTGCACTCATCTCACATGCTAGTAAAGTAATGCTCAAAATTCTCCAAGCCATGCTTCAACAATGCATGAACCGACAACTTCCAGATGTTCAAGCTGGTTTTAGAAAAGGTAGAGGAACCAGAGATCAAATTGCCAACATCCACTGGATCATCGAGAAAGCAAGAAAGTTCCAGAAAAACACCTATTTCTGCTTTATTGACTATGCCAAAGCCTTTGACTGTGTGGATCACAATAAACTGTGGAAAATCCTGAAAGAGATGGGAATACCACACCAACTTATCTGGCTCTTGAGAAACCTATATGCAGGTCAGGAAGCAACAGTTGGAACTGGACATGGAACAACACATTGGTTGCAAACAGGAAAAGAAGTGTGTCGAGGTTGTATATTGTCACCCTGCTTATTTAACTTATATGCAGAGTTCAGTTCAGTCGCTCAATCATGTCCGACTCTTTGCGACCCTATGAACTGCAGCGTGCTAGGCCTCCTTGTCCATGACCAACTCCAGAGTCCACCCAAACCTATGTCCATTGAGTCAGTGATGCCATCCAACCATCTCATCCTCTGTCATCCCCTTCTCCTCCTGACCTCAATCTTTCCCAGCATCAAGGTCTTTTCCAATGAGTCAGCTCTTTGCATCAGGTGGCCAAAGTATTGGAGTTTCAGCTTCAACATCAGTCTTACCAATGAACACCCAGGACTGATCTCCTTTAGGATGGACTGGTTGGATCTCCTTGCAGTCCAAGGGCCTCTCAAGAGTCTTCTCCAACACTACAGTTCAAAAGCATCAATTCTTCAGTGCTCAGCTTTCTTTATAGTCCAACTCTCACATCCATACATGACTACTTGAAAAACCATAGCCATGACCACAAAGAAGGACCTTTGTTGACAAAATAATGTCTCTGCTTTTTAATATGCTGTCTAGGTTAGTCATAACTTTTCTTCCAAGGACTAAGCCTCTTTTAATTTCATGGCTTCAGTCACCATCTGCAGTAATTTTGGAGCCTAGAAAAATAAAGTCAGCTATAGTTTCTGTTGTTTTCCTATCTATTTGCCATGAATTGATGGGCCCGGATGCCATGATCTTAGTTTTCTGAATGTTGAGCTTTAAGCCAACTTTTTCACTCTCCTTTTTCACTTTCATCAAGAGGCTTTTTGGTTCCTCTTCACTTTCTGCCATAAGGGTGGTGTCATCTGCATATCTGAGGTTATTGATATTTCTCCCGGCAATCTTGATTCCAGCTTGTGGTTCCTCCAGCCCAGCATTTCTCATGATGTACTCTGCATATAAGTTAAATAAGCAGGGTGACAACATGTAGGGTACATCTTGAGAAACGAGGGCTGGATGAAGCACAAGCTGGAAACAAGATTGCTGGAAGAAATATCAATAACCTCAGATATGCAGATGACATCACCCTTATTGCAGAAAGTGAAGAACTGAAGAGCCTCTTGATGAAAGTGAAAGAAGAGAGTGAAAAAGCTGGCTTACAGCTCAACATTCAGAAAACTAAGATCATGGAATCCAATCCCATTACTTCATGGCAAATAGATGGGAAAACAGTGGAAACTGGCTATTTTGGGGGGCTTCAAAATCACTGCAGATGGTGACTGCAGCCATGAAATTAAAAGATGCTTGTTCCTTGGTAGAAAAGTTATGACCAATCTAGACAGCATATTAAAAAGCAGAGGCATTAATTTGCCAACAAAGTTCCGTCTAGTCAAGGCTATGTTTTTCCAGTAGTCATGTATGGAAGTGAGTGTTGGACTATAAGGAAAACTGAGCACCGAAGAACTGATGCTTTTGAACTATGGTATTGGAAAAGACCCTTGAGTGTCCCTTCGACTGCAAGGAGATCCAACCAGTCCATATTGAAGGAAATCAGTCCTGAACATTCATTGGAAGGACTGATGTTGAAGCTGAAACCTCAGTACTTTGGCCACCTGATGTGAAGAGCTGACTCATTGGAAAAGACCCCAATGCTGGGAAAGATTGAAGGTGAGAGGAGAAGGGGATGAAAGAGGATGAGGTGGTTGGATGGCATCACCGATTCAATGGACATGAGTTTTAGCAAATTTCGGGAGTTGGTGATGGACAGAGAAGCCTGGCGCTCTACAATCCATGACGTTGCAAAGGTTTGGACATGACTGAGTGACTGAACTGAACTGAAAGCAAAACCAACACCCAGTTGTGGATATGACTGGTGTTGAAAGTAAGCCTGATACTGTAAACAACAGAATTTCATTGGAATCTGGAATATTAGGTCCATTAATCAAGGTCAATTGGAAGTTGTCAAACAGGAGATGACAAGAGTGAACGTCAACATTTTAGGTATCAATGAACTAATAAGTATGGAAATGGGCAAATTTAATTCAGATGACTATTATATCTACTACTGTGGGCTAAAATCCCTTAGAAGAAATGGAGTGGCCCTCCTAGTCCACAAAAGAGTTTAAAATGCAGTACTTTGGTACAGTCTCAAAAACCACAGAGTGATCTCTGTTCGTTTCCAAGGCAAATCATTCAATACCACAGTAATCCAAGTCTATGTCCCAACCACTAATGCTGAAGAAGCTGACATTGAATAGTTCTATGAGGATCTATAAGACCTTCTAGAACTAACACCATAAAAAAAGATGTCCTTCCCATCATAGGAGACTGGAATGCAAAAATAGGAATTCAAGAGATATCTGGAGTAACTGGCAAATTTGGCCTTGGAGTACAAAATGAAGCCAGGCAGAGTCTACAGAGTTTTCCCAAGAGAATGCTTCTTGGTGTCATAGCAAACACCTTCTTCCAACAAAATAAGAGACAACTCTACTCATGGACATCACCAGGTGGTCAATATTGCAATCAAATAGATTATATTCTTTTCAGCCAAAGATGGAGGAACTCTATACAATCAGGAAAAACAAGAATGGGAGCTGACTGTCACTCAGAATATGAAAACATTATTGCAAAATTCAGACTTAAATTGAGAACGTTGTGAAAACCACTAGACCATTCAGGTATGACCTAAGCCAAATCCCTTATGATTATATAGCAGAAGTACAAATAGGTTCAAGGGATTAGATCTGATAGACAGAATGCCTGAAGAACTATGGACAGAGGTTCATAACATTGTGCAGGAGGCTGTGATCAAAACCATCCCAAGAAAAAGAAATGCGAAAAGGCAAAATGGCTGTCTGAGGAGGCCTTACAAATTGCGGAGCAAAGAAGAGAAGGGAAAGGCAAAGGAGAAAAGGAAAGATATATCCATATGAATGGAGCGTTCCAAAGAATAACAAGGAAAGATATGAAAACCTTTAAAAGTGAACAATGCAAAGAAATAGAGGAAAACAACAGAGTGGGAAAGACAAGAGATCTGTTAAAGAAAATTAGAGATTCCAAGGGAACATTTCATGCAAAGATGGGCATAATAAAGGGCAGAAATGGCATGGACCTAACAGAAGCAGAAAATATTAAGAAGAGGTGGCAAGAATACATAGAAGTACTATACAAAAAAAGATCTTAATGATTCTGATAACCACGATGGTGTGATCACTCACCTAGAGACAGACATCTTGGATTGTAAAGTCAAGTGGGCCTAAGGAAGCCTCACTATGAACAAACCATGAGTAGGTGATGAAATTCCAGCTGAGCTATATCAAATCCTAAAATATGATGCTATGAAAGTGCTACACTCAATATACCAGCGAATTTGGAAACTTCAGTAGTGGCCACAGGATTGGAAAAGGTCAGTTTTCATTCCAGTCTCTAAGAAGGACAATGCCAAAGAATGTTCAAACAACTGCACAATTGCCATCATTTCACAGGCTAGCAAAGAAATGCTCAAAATTCTCCAAGCTAGGCGGCAGCATTATGTGAACTGAGAACTTCCAGATGTTCAAACTGGAATCAGAAAAGGCAGAGAAACCAGAGATCAAATTGCCAACATCTGCTGGATTGTAGAAAAAGCAAGAGAATTCTGGGAGAATATCTTCTGCTCATTGACTATGCTAAAGCCTTTGACTGTGTGGATTAAAAACAAACTGTGGAAAATTCTTAAAGAGATGAAAATGCCCTACCACCTTACCTGCCTCCTGAGAAACCTATATGCAAGTCAGGAAGTAACAGTTAGAACTGGACATGGAACAACAGATTGGTTCCAAATTGGGAAAAAAGCATGTCAAGGCTATATATTATCACTCTGCTTATTTAAACTACATGCAGATTACATCATGAAAAATGCTTGGCTGGATGAAGCACAAGCTGGAACCAAGATTGCCAAGAGAAATATCAATAACCTCAGATATGCAAATGACACCATCCTTATGACAGAAAGCTAAGAGTGACTCAAGAGCCTCTCAATGAAGGTGGAACAGAAGCGTGAAAAAGCTGGCTTAAAACTCAACATTAGAAAAACTAAGATCATGGCATCTGGTCACATCATTTCATGGCAAAAAGATGGGGAAACAATGGAAACAGTGACAGACTTCATTTCCTTGGTCTCCAAAATCACTGCAGATAGTGACTGCAGGCATGAAATTAAAAGATGCTTGCTCCTTGAAAGAAAAGGTATGACAAACCTAGACAGCATATTAAAAATCAGTGCCATTACTTTGCTGACAAATGTCTGTCTGACAAAGGTATGGTTTTTCCAGTAGTCATGTATGGAACTGAGAGTTGAACTATAAAGAAGGCTGAGCACTGAAGAATTGACGCTTTTGAACTGTAGTGTTGGAGAAGACTCTTAAGAGTCCCTCAGACTGCAAGGAGATCAAATCATTCACTTCTAAAGGAAATCAGTCCTGAATATTCACTGGAAGGACTGATGCTGAAACTGAAGCTCCAATACTTTGGCCACCTTTTGTGAAGAGCCAACTCATTAGAAAAGCCCCTGATGCTGGGAAAGATTGAAGGTAGGAGGAGAAGTGGATGACAGTGGTTGAGATAGTTGGATAGCATCACTGACTCAATGGACATGAGTTTGAGCAAGGTCCATGTGTTGGTGATGGACAGGGTATTTTGGCATGCTGCAGTCCATGGGGTCACAGAGTCAGACACAAGTGAGCAATTGAACTGAAATGTATCTAGAATGTCTTTCAACATCATTTAAAAATAAAATTTATTATGTTAAGAATCCTGTCATTTGACCATGTACTCACCTACCTGCTGCTGCTGCTGCTAAGTCGCTTCAGTCGTGTTCGACTCTGTGCGACCTCATAGATGGTAGCCCACCAGGCTCCCCGGTCCCTGAGATTCTCCAGGCAAGAACACTGGAGTGGGTTGCCATTTCCTTCTCCCTAACATCCCTTATTCTCTCTTTATAGTAAGAAATTTACAGGCATATTTTTTACATAGTGTGATAAAACACATCAGCGTCATCCAGAAGCTCTTCTGGATTGCTATGTGCTCTTCTGTTATTGTTCAGGCCCCACTGCATTTCTTGCTTCACTTTCTATCACTTCCTATTATAAAAGGATTGGTGAAATTGTTATTTTTGCTAATAAACAATCAATTCTGAGCTTCTCATCTCCTTCTTCTTTCCTGCCAGAGCCCCAGTGGTACTAATGCATAATTGGATGGCTTCATATCCTATACAGCAAATACGAGAGAGTCATGCTTGATGTAAGAAAAAATGTTAACTAGTTTACATAAGGAGATTCTTAAATAAATTTCAGTATTTAGTGTCACTATTAAATGCTATTGGAACACATTGATGAATGATATCTGTTAAAACCATTTTTCAGAATAGAGTTTAATCTTTCCTAATTTGAAAAAAAAGTTTACAGAGTGAATTCTCTCTCAGAATATATGTCAATTCTACCATGGGGAGAGAGGTTTTCAAGTCACCAGAGAAAGGGAACTCAAATATGATTATACTTTTAAAATTAAGAAATAGCAAAATTTCATATTATTGTCTCTGTTATTTGAAATAATTTTGAATTTGAGGTGACTAAATGTATTAATAATAAAATAATTTGTTTTATGTTTATATAGGGGCTCAATGTTCACAAATTTCTTTCCTGAATTCTATCATTTGATCTCTGTAATACTTCTATGAGATAGGCAGAGAAGGTATTAAAGATATCAATTTTCAGATGAGGAGATCCAGGCTTAGAGAAGCTCGATTGGAGAAAATTCACGAAAGTTACAGAAATTATATAAGTACTCAACCCAGAACCTCAAATCTGGCCTTTGATTCAAACTCGTACTCTTTACACTTATAACCTGAAGAGAGGTTATAAATCTGGAGTGGCAAATAGCATCCACTTTGCATGCCAACCCTGATAAATTCAAAGGTACGCTTGAGATGATTCTCGAAGGGCATATAGAGGATAGCCAGATGAGGTAGGGCATTTCAGGTGGATAAAATTACAAATGTAAAGGTCTGGTCATATAAGACTACATATGGCATTCAAACATCTCTATGTTTTTTTTTTCTTTTTATTTAAACTAAAAATGTTTCTTTATTTTAAAATATTTGTTTTACCTTCTGACTCTCTAATGGAAAATCCTCTTCTGATTATGCCAGGCTCCTTTGAGCTTCATCGTGGCTCACTACAGCTGGTTCTCTGCAGTCTTGTCAGGCCTCTGGATCATTTATTCACAGTTACTGCCAGGTTAACCTGATGGCAGTTACCCAGCAATGTGTCTTTCTAGAAGTTTGTTCTGGATAATTAGAGAAAGGCTTCATCGTACCTAGTGACTGTCTATGAAATATTTTCTAATTTCATACCAAAATCATGAGCAGAATGAATAAACCTCCTTGGTAATGAGGTTCAAAATTTTGCTACTTAATTAAAAGATTTTGGAGACCTTCCCATATTTTCAATTAGTAATTTATGATAGTTGTATTTCTCATGAAAATTAACATAATGATAGCAATTATTGTCTTAGCCAACATTATTTCGCCCTTGCCATGTTTCATGAACTTTTAAAGAAATTTACATGAATGATTAACACTGCTTGTAATCCTTATAATAACATACTCATCTCCATTTTATAAATAAGGTAAATTAAGTTAGAAATATGAAACAATTTGATAAAGTCACAGAGCCATTAAGAGATGGAAAAAAGTGAAAGTGTGAAAATATTAGTTGCTCATTTGTTTCTGACTCTTTGTGATCCCATGAACTGTATGTAGCCCGTCAGACTCTTCTGTCCATGAAATTCTCCAGGCAAGAACACTGGAGTTGGTAGCCATTCCCTTCTTTAGGGTATCTTCCCAACCCGGGGATCAAACCTGGGTCTCTTGCATTGGCAGGCAGATTCTTTACCATTTGAGCCACCAAGGAACAGGGATACAAACCTTTGTCTTTCTGTTCCCATATATAAGTGCTCTTAACCATCATCTCTTATATCATAATTACTTAACTTTGAAGCTCTAATGAGGAAAGCAGAGAAGAAAAAGAGCCTGCATGTACACACAGCCATACCATCAACATTTTTCCATAGAGGAAAAAAATCACCTTATAATGGTTAAAAAATAGAAAGTCTGCTTAATACATGTCATAGTTGTTACACATGTAACCAAGTGATTGCATCATCTTCAGTACATATCTACAATATTTTTTTCTGGTATCCTAACCTGTAACAATTCCGTTGCATGTTCTGACCTAAGAATTGTTTCAGAATCCAGCTCCCAAGTTAGTTCTTCAGGCCATATTTGCCAACAAAACATGCTGAAACTTTAGTGAGAATTTATATCAGAAAAAAAAAAAGAGCAAATGGTCCCCTCTGCCCCCTTCCCCGGGCCCCGCAACCTGGCTTGATTTCTGCAATGGCTGAACTACAGAAGTTGGTGTACTCAGACACCTTTTGGCTTTTTCTAAGGCTTGGCGTTATTTAACACCAACAGCTATTGATCTGATTTCCTTTGAATTCCAGAATATTGCCTGAAAAAAAAGATTACTAATATGGCTAAATTTCTGGTGAGGATTTAACTTTCTTCATCTAGTGAAGATCTGCTGCTACATGTGGGGTTATCTCAATTAACAGGGAATGTGTCCAAGAGATATAGTGATTGAGAATTACTCACACATCTACTTCTGCCAAGACAGAAAACAGGGTTTTCAATGAATGATTACCAGATGGTTATCTGAGAGATTTGGCTATGTTCTAAGCTTGATAAGCAGAAAGATACTCAAGAAAATAGAGACTGTTTGCCATAAAGTTCCATATTCCTTGTCTTGAAATGAACATCCTGATTGCTTTGGAGTATAGATATGATATGAATGAAGTACTTAACAGAATACCTATCACAAAGCATGTGATCAAAATTTTACTCTGATACCTTCTACTTATTCTTTGAATAAATCACTTAAATGATTAACTATTTACCTTTTAGGGAAGTTTGTGAGGTGTTTTCTCTATAAAGAAGTATGATTGTTTGGACTGGCCCATTGATATATCTGTAAAAATAAACTGCCTCATTGTTTTACTCTTCTCTTTAGGCCTTTGGAAAAGGCTAGGTCCTAAGTTCCATCAATTTTAACACTATCATACAACTTTAATAAACCATACTTCAGAGCCAAAATTGTTTCCTGAGAACAGGTTATTATAAGGTAGATGGATTCTCTATGCAGAGATGTTGGCTTCCTTTTGACCTGAGGATTCCTTTGTACCTTAATTAAAGAGTAGAGCCAGGCACACTAAGAAAGGCACTGACAAAGAAAAGGAAAATTCATTCCTTCAGGATTGCTAGTTCTTGGTCTAGGGCTTATCCAAAAAGCCATTTTCTAAACGTTTATTAAATCAAGCAAAACAGTGTTTTTCACATGTCTTAGTGCCTCTAGAATCAAATCAATTCAAAATAGGTGGCAAAGGGAAGTATGTAAATCACAATTTACATTGAGAAATTGATTCCTTTCCCCAAATGAAACCATGCTCTGTCAGAGTGCAGAAACATCAAAGCAACTATGAACAATGAGAATGAAAACAGGGATTTTGAGATGGAAATTGAGTTTTTAATGCTTTGCTTATAGTGTATAGGATGTTAATATGGGTTAAAAACAGTCTTCCTTTTTGGTTTTTTACCTCAGAATAAATTAATATATATATTTTAAATTTTCATTGCACTTTGGACTAACTGTATTCATTTACCATGTGACCTTTCAAAGGTCTTTGAGACTTTTAAGGGAAAAATCAAGAAGCTATAAATTAGTGCTTATTTATGTTTCTTTGATTTGGATATTTTTTAAACATTTTATTGGAGTGCATATAATTCGCAATATTGTGTTAATTTCCACTGTACAGCAAAGAGGTTTATATATATATATATAAATAATCTATTCATTTATAGTATATTTTCCCAGATAGGCCATTGCAGAATATTGGGTAGTAAAAGTGCCTAATTCTGTAGGCTTACAGACTCACTGGTCTTAGCCAGCTTCAATCTCTGCTCTGTAGCCTGTGTGGCCTCAAGAGTCACATTTTCTTCAGACATCTACTTTTATACTCGAAACTGTAATGTGTAATTTATGCATAAGGCATATAGTCTAGATTTCAAATGAAAATTGGATATTTCTATCCAATCATCTTTGTTGTTCTTAGATTGTAGCTTAAACATGAGTGTTCAAGATATTTTTCCCTATTTGCAGACATTTTTAGAATTGTAGTTTTCATAATTTAATGATTATAAAATATATCTTATGAAATCTCATGTGGTGAAAGATGAGTATTTTACTAAAGTATTTTACTAAATAGACATTTCTCCAAAGAAGACATACAGATGGCTAACAAACACATGAAAAGATGCTCAACATCACTCATTATCAGAGAAATGCAAATCAAAACCACTATGAGGTACCATTTCACACCAGTCAGAATGGCTGCGATCCAAAAGTCTACAAGTAATAAATGCTGGAGAGGGTGTGGAGAAAAGGGAACCCTCTTACACTGTTGGTGGGAATGCAAACTAGTACAGCCACTATGGAGAACAGTGTGGAGATTCCTTAAAAAACTGGAAATAGAACTGCCTTATGATCCAGCAATCCCACTGCTGGGCATACACACTGAGGAAACCAGAAGGGAAAGAGACACGTGTACCCCAATGTTCATCACAGCACTGTTTATAATAGCCAGGACATGGAAGCAACCTAGATGTCCATCAGCAGATGAATGGATAAGAAAGCTGTGGTACATATACACAATGGAGTATTACTCAGCCATTAAAAAGAATACATTTGAATCAGTTCTAATGAGGTGGATGAAACTGGAGCCTATTATACAGAGTGAAGTAAGCCAGAAAGAAAAACACCAATACAGTATACTAACGCATATATATGGAATTTAGGAAGATGCTAACAATAACCCTGTGTACGAGACAGCAAGAGAGACACTGATGTATAGAACAGTCTTATGGACTCTGTGGGAGAGGGAGAGGGTGGGAAGATTTGGGAGAATGGCATTGAAACATGTAAAATATCATGTATGAAATGAGTTGCCAGTCCAGGTTCGATGCACGATACTGGATGCTTGGGGCTGGTGCACTGGGACGACCCAGAGGGATGGAATGGGGAGGGAGGAGGGAGGAGAGTTCAGGATGGGGAACACATGTATACCTGTGGTGGATTCATTTTGATATTTGGCAAAACTAATACAATTTTGTAAAGTTTAAAAATAAAATAAAATTAAAAAAAAAGAATAGAATCCTTTTGATTTAAAAAAAAGAAAAAAAGAAAGATGATTCAAGTATTTTATGTTTTGAATGAATAATAGTGTATCATTTGTCTCAGTATTTGAAAAAAGATGTTGCCATACTGCATTTTAGTGAAATATGATCTTCTGTGAGATGTGACAGTAAGGGTAAAAGACAAATAACTATGTTTTAAAGTTCATTACAAATTTTGGCACATTTGTTGTCAATCCACATTGCAAATAAAAAATCTAGTCACTATTTGAGTGACTTTTAATCAAGAAAATGCACATGTAATATATAAACTACATTTTAAAATTATATCTACATACAATTTTTAAGTTGGTTATATTTGGGTATGAGTATCAACTATACAGAAAAAGAAATTTTCAAGAGTAAGTTGGCATTTGAAAATACAGCACAGAAGAAGAATAATTTTTTCTCATGATAATCCAGGTAGATATGTGTTATCTTGTTTAATTTTAGTACTTTCATTGTAACTGCTTATATTCATCAGTCATGTGTAATATTGCATGCTGTTTTTATATCTTCTATTTTTCTCTCAAAAACACTCTTACCCATCTCTGTGCTCAGTGAGACTTATGGTCTGGCCTATATCAAAGGGCTCCCTTGCCCACTGGCTTCCTGTTTGGTTAAGCAAATGAGGAGATTCAAGAAGAAATGTGAGCAAAGAAGCAGAGTGAAGTCTTCTGCTTCCTCTCAGTGGCTTTGGTGAGGGTTGGCTGCATCCCTTGACCAACAGGTAGTGACTCCTGACAGACAGCCTTCTCCTCATGGAGCTCCTTCTTCATTTTCATTGAGGCAGACTCTTCTCTGCTCCAGGACTACGTATGACACCACATAGAAACAGTCTCATTCTCTAGAACATTAAAGCTATGTTTTTGCATGCAATTTTCTTGAAACCAAAGACTTTCATCAAACATTTATTGATTATCGGACAAAGGGCTTTGAAGGTTTAGAGATTCACAGTTCTTACTAACTTGCTTTAAGAGGAAGGTTGTCAGTACCCAGTTCTTAGATTCTTCACAGTATTTTTTTTTTCTAAACACAGGTGTAAATGCATTATTATATCATTCCTCTGGCCACACCAAACAAAACTCACATTTGATGGTGACTCCCATTTTCAAAATAAAATTTAAATTCTTAAGTATGGTATGGAGATACTTAAGGAAAGGGATTCTACTTGATCCAGCTTTAGTTTTCATTTGAACATTATCATTACTAATGTCTCACCCCACTGAATGGTTCATCATTCTGTTCCATGCCGTAGACCTCTCAGTTGCATGTTTTTCTTTTTGCTTACTTACCCTTTTCTCCTTTTTCCATCTGTAAGAGGAAAGGTGTTCCTGTCAAGATTTAGCCCAAATGCCTAACTCTCCACAAGGTCTTCTTCCAACTCCAGTGAATGATAGTCCATTGCTGGAGTTTTCCTTTTATCAGGGTTAAGGGTATGCTTATAATCTTCCCATTTAGATTCTAATGTCTTCGGGTGAAAGGATCAAACATTTTCATACTTGTAGACTGATTGTATTTAGTGGAGGGACTCCTTTGCACATGTATTTTGAGCTCAGTAACTGTTTCGAAAGTGAAATGGCTTACTAGTGTGGTAATTAAACTTGGTGTGACCTTTTCTTCCTATGGTAATGGTAAGTTAGCTCAGCAGCATGAGGGATAAATACAAAGTCAGGTAAGAGAAGGGAATGGCAACCCATTCCAGTATTCTTGCCTGGAAAATCCCATGGACAGAGGAACCTGGGAAGCTACAGTCCATGGGGTCACAAGAATTGGACCTGACTTAGCAACTAAAGCACCAACATCAACAATTTATGTGACTGGCATTTGGCAAGAGTTGCATTTCCCATTTTTCCTATTACTTCCTTCCTGCCTATCTGTCCCAAGCTCCTTTGAGCACATTTAGCTTGGGCTTGGTGATATTCATCTGCATCCAAGAAAGCCTGGGGGCCCTCTTCGGCCTTGAGCTGGATCAGTACTAGATTAAGAAGGGCAAGAGACTGGAGAGACTTGTGGAAAGCAATAGGCCGAAGACAAGATCTGAATTTAGTGTTTGCAAATTTTAGGATTGAATTCCAGCTCTGTGACATACTGGCCATGGGAACTTGGGCAGTTTTTTTATTTGTTTTGTTTTATGGCTATCAATATTTTGAACCTCTTGCTATCAAATGAGAATACTTATCTTACAATGTTGCGTTGGGAAGATCCCTTGGAGGAGGGCATGGCGACTCACTCCGGTATTCTTGTTGGGAGAATTCCATGGACAGAAGAGCCTAGCATGTTACAATCCTTAGGATTACACAGTCCTTAGGATCACCTCGGACATGACTGAAGTGACAGCACAAGTTTGCCAATTTTAACCTTATCAATCATTTAAATTAAAGCTGCATGACTTTAGTCTCTGCCTCTGACAGAAGACTCTGGTTGCTATTTCCTCTCTTGCCAAGTAGAACTACTCTCAGAACCTGCAAAAGACAAGTTATACAGGGTTATCTTTTTTCTTCTTTTGATTTTTTTCTTTCACTTTCAAAAGCTACAACTTCTATAAATTATTGATCTGCTTTTTAAAATAATTATATTTAAGGAAAAATATGAAAAAATTACTAGTATAGGATATAAATAGTCACAATTTGTAAAATAAAGGATTCACTTTGACCCAATTATTAAATTTTAAAAGGAGCTCCTTTAGTAGGAGCTTTTTTAAACATCTAAAAAGTTCTTTTTTTCAAAAATAAATCTCCAAAGCTACCCTATGGATTTATTGAAATATTTATGATAAAACGAAATCCAAAAGCTTTATGTTGGTGGCATCAGAAAGAGGTTGAGTGATAGACATGATCTGATTCTTAGGGTGAATTATTAAAAATATATTCTTCTTTACAGATCAAGAATTGAAAGATCAAGCAGCACAGTTCAAAAGTTGAAAGAAATTAGATAAAAGATGGGTTGTGCAGAAGAACCCAAGGAAGAGATGAAACAACCAGAGAGGTGGTCACTGAATTTTACTGTACCAAGCATGTATGAGAGAGAGCTGACATTTTTATAAAGACTATTCCTATATGTCATGAATGGCAAATATTAAATTTATAATTGTTCTGTATAAATAAGCAAATAATTGCTTAATACACTACTTTTATAACAAATTAATATTCAATATGTTTTGGACCTTTTATGAAAGGCTACCTATATTACTTCATTTAATGCAGATAAGATTACCAATGAGAAGACACCATTATTGCCCCAATTTTATAAAAGAAAAAAAAAAGAGAAATATTTTGTAATTTGCTTAAAGTTATCATAAACACTTGGTTGTAACTACTGGATATTTCTTCCTTGTGAACCAGCCTCTCTTAATTAAATGGGTGATGGACCTGAAAACTGGCAAGTCTGGAAGCTAAGCAAGGGGTCATGAATTTGTATTACAGCAGTTCTTTCAGGCTCTTGGTCATTCCATCGTGGCTGCTTTTAATTATTTAGACTGAGAATACCTTTGTTGTGATCCTTGCATACACCATCTCCACAGCTCTCCGTAGTCAGCACTGTCCCCCACCACTGCTGCTCCAAGATGCTGCTCATTAAGATAAATGTACCCATCTTGCTCTGTCAGTTAAGCACTGTCTCCACGTATGTCTTCAGTCATGTCTGACTCTGTGCAACCTCATGGACTGTAGCCTGCCAGGCTCCTCTGTCCATGGGAATTCTCCAGACAAGAATACAGGAGTGGGCTGTCATGCCCTCCTCCAGGGGATCTTCCTAACCCAGGGATCAAACCCTTGCCTCCTGTGGCTTCTGCACCTCAAGTAGATTCATTACCACTGAGCCACTGGGGAAGCAAATATTCTCTCCAGTCCTCTATTATTACTGTTTGGATCCTCTCATTCCCATTATTATCATGAATCCCTGTTCTGTAATAGCATGTCTTACCATCAGTCCTCATCTAGAGAGGAAAGCTACCAATGAGATTCCTGGAAAATTCCTTAATAATTTGATAAATGGAGTTTCTTATGAAATCCCTGTGGAACATAGTTGACTGGTAGTATTTCCAGCCTTATATATATATATAACTCTCTTACCATACTGACTGCTCTGAGCCTTTTGGCTATGTCTTCCAATATTTTTCATGTTAATTTCTACACTTTCACTTCACTTTGTATTGGTCATCTTTTTTGCCCAATTTCCAAGAGCATTCCAACAAGGTTTTATACCATCTGCCAGGTCTTTTACCAAGGTATAAATTCCTGTGTCTTCCATATTCCAAAAGTTCTTCCATATTAATCAGCTATCATCCAACTTTATGTTCTACCGCCTCCTCCCTGGAACCAGAACCCAGCTGATCTAAAGCACACATACCTCCCTAGCCCTACAGGTATGCCTTGGCTAGGTTCTGTAGCCTTTATGTGGATATAGCTGCTTTTCTTTCCTTCCTCTATATCTGTGCCACATCTGCATGAGGTTTATTGCACCTTGACTTTATTAGTTTGGTGACTAGAAAATTAGGGGAGAGTAAATTCTGAGAGGTATGAAAGTTGTCTTGCAAGACAGAGGCCTTTGGCTTGTCCTCAATTGATTGGTACTGCTAGGCTTTAAGAAGAAGAAATAGGTCATTTCTGAAGGCCCAGATGGTTCAGCAGAGTATGAGGATTAAAATATTTGAGTACATTGATCCAGATGTTCCCTTGTCAAAATGTCAAGTTCCACACTTTCTTAATCAGGATCCTGACTTTGGCATAACAGTCTTGTTGAAGTCAAAATTCAACCTTCTCTAGAGCTCAACTACTCTTATAATTAAGCTCTGGCACTAATCCTCAGCCTTTCTACTCATCCATCTACAGGAGATGAGATTCTTTTTATATACTGCTTATGGCAATGCCTGGGGAGGGACTCAGCTGTGAGCTATCAGCAGTAAGTACTTCTGGCAACTAACAGAATGAATGCCTAAGTTCAGAAGGCAGAAATCAGACCGATTAGTCAGCATCTACCCTAGCGTTTAAGATAGTTGATATTGAATACTTTTGAAATGGTAAGGAGAGGGGTCAAAGTTGAAAGTACAAAAAGGAAAATCGTACAGTGCAGTTTTAGGAGGATAGAATAAATGGAACCCAAAGTTCATGCAATGACCCTGGCCTCAGATTGGAGGACACAATATATTGAAAACTAAAGGGAATGAGGAAAGATGACTGTAGGTACAGAGAGGTTTTTAGGCTTATTAGCAAGATTCAGAGTGACTCTTGTCCAGTGGAAATGAAGTAAAAGTCAGAATCATATTTTTAAAATGAAAAAACACTAGTCAGTGATGATTTTACAAAAATACAGAAGCACTGAGAAGCTTTTATTCACTGACTTTTTGCATGTCCTTACTCTGCTGTTGTGGAAAGTAGGGAATTAGACTATTCAAAGAAACATAGTAAAACTGACAGGTATTGTTGAGGGCCCAGATGAAACTGATGGTCAAGACTATTTTGTTGAAACAGTCTCACCTGTTCTGTGGCTTTCTCCAGAAGTACTCAGCTGACTTAGAATAGCATGGAAAAAATGGTTATTTGCGTTAATCCAAGTTTGAGATTTTGCCATATGGGTACAATGAAAGTAGAGGTGAGTGGGAGATTGGTTAGAGTATTACGAACTGAATTAGGAAAAATAAACAAAACCAGACACTGATGGGTTGACTCATAATAGACAGTCAATTAAATGTTAGAATGGCTGCACTAGGAAGAGCTAAACACTTATCCTGGAAACAGAAATGATTTTTAGAAAGTTATTTGGGAGTGTGGCAGGATTAAATAAGATATTAGGAGAATTGAAACAGTTGCCTGAGAAGGAACACAGGATAAGTCACTTCAGTTGAAGAAGTAAGAGAACCCCTTGCCACACAATAAAATCAACAGCATTTCCTGTTCTCACCATGATTGATCTCTCAGCAGTATTTAACAGTATTAATATATTTTTCTTTAAACTAACTCTTATCTTTGTGTCTGTGTTATTACACACACAACTTGTTTCTATTCCACCTCTTTTTTTTAATCTCACTTTTGTTAATTCTTTTTCCTAAAACTCACTTTTCAATGATATTCAAATCAGAAGCCTCAGATAACATGATTCTATACATAGAAAATCTTAAGACCACCTTCAAAAATTACTAGAACTCAACAATAAATTCAAGGAAATTGTAGGTTGTAAAATTAATATATAGAAATCTGTTGCATTTCTGTATACTATCAATGAGAAAGAGAATTTTTTTAAAACAATCCCATTTAGAATCACAAGAAAAAGAATAAAATACCTAGGAATAAGTATTCTGAAGGAGGTAAAAGACCTGACAAGGAAATTTGTAAGACTTTAATGAAATAAAAGATGCATTGGGTTCACTGTAAAGATTAATATTGTTAAATGACCAAATTACCCAAGGCAATCTACAGATTCAATGTAATCCCTATCAAAAGACTAATGGCATTTTTTCACAGAACTATAACAAATGACTAAAATTTTTATGGGAATACAAAGATCCTGAAGAATCAAAACAGTTTTGAGAAAGAACAACAAAACTGGAGGTCTCATCCTATCTGATTTTGAACTATACTACAAAGCTACAGTAATCAAAACACTTTGGCACATAAACAGACTTACAGATCAATGAAAACAGTTAAGTGCCCAGGAATGAATCCACACTTGTATGAGCAGTTAATCTATAATTAAGGAGGCAAGAATATTCAATGATAAAAAGACAGCCTCTTCAATAAATGGTATTGGGGAAATCTCACAGCTATACACAAAAAAATCAAATTGGGCTGCTTTCTCACACCATATACAAATATAAACTCAAAATGGATTAAAGGCTTACATATAACCTGGAGCCATAAAATTTCAAGAAGAAAATAGGTAGTCAATCTGTATAAATGTTGCCAGTGGTAATTTAGTAGCAAAAACTGAATACCATCGATAGTTCCTTCAATAGAAGATTGGTACAAAAACTTTTTGAGATTCATACTCTATGATATATTGTAGTTATTAGAAATGAGTATGCTGTATGTCAAAGAGAATATAAGCTTCAATAGGGCAGGTTTTTTTTTTCTTTTTTCCCTCAGAATGTAACTCCAGCAAGTAGGAAAAGGCCTGGTACATTGTAACTGTTTAGAAAATACTTGGTAAATAAATGAATTTTATATGTATTATTATAGAAAGTTACCTATACTATATCATAGGTAAAAACAATTACATTCCAGGATAATTCATGGGGTTTATTTTCAAAGAAACAAACATAGATATAAACAACCAGAATTATATCTGTTAAACTGTCACCAGAATTTACCTCTGAGTTGTGGAATACAAATGGTGGGGACTAAGGGGAGAGTTCCAGTTACATTTCATGTATATAGTTAGCTATTGCTTGCCTCTTTTAGAAAAAGCATGTATTCATGCATCATTAAAAATCATCATAGTTCATTTTAAAATAATTTGAAATGATCTAAAATAGGACATTTATACTTTTAAGAGGAAATTGTAACATTAGCTAAAAACCTACCAGATGTTGGTCCTGTGCCAGACACTGTGTAAATACTGTGCATGCATTTTCACACCTGTTCCTGACTCATTTAATCTTAGGAGAGACGTGTTAGTGCTATTGCCATTTTACAGATGAGGACACTGAGGCTAAGGCTAAAGTCACATAGTTATGGAGTAGTGAACACAAAGTACAGACCTAGAAAATCAAGATTCAGAATTCACAATCTTAACCGTCCCATTAATACTGTGTTTGAATAAAGTCAATACTTTGACCCAGTGAGAAGCTGATTGGAATACTGAGGAAGAAGAGAGGGACAATAGGTCTCTGAAGGCTGATAACAACTCTTAAAATCAAATACTAAAATGTTTGGATTTATTTTTTTATTCAGCAAAACAGTGTGGATATGAGCTCCTCTAAAGATGCTGACATTTTTTACAAGGGGAATGAATGGAGTTTGGAGTGCCTAGAAGATAGTCATCTTAACTTATGCATGAGTAGAGGAAACGGATAGAAATAGCATACTTTAAAATCCATCATTGAAAACAAATGTAGACACACTTGACAGTGACTGATCATAGAACTAATGGATAAAGATATCAAAACTAACTGAATTGTGTACTTATAATAGCATTTCTATTAATAACTATTGTTATTAATAGTATCAGAAAAGATTTCTTTTGAAAGCTGAGGTCATTGAATCCTCTAGCAAGACCTAATTTACCTTCCAGGTACAATGTGTATTTGAACACTTTTGAAACATTGTTCATTCTCTTGGTTGGAAATTTCCCTTCCCCTCCTGAAATGGTGCATTCCTATTCATTTCTCAAGGTCAAATTCAAGAGCTATCTCTTCTATAGAACCTCCTTTGAATATGCCAAAAAGGAGAGAGAGATAATTTCCTCCTCAGTATTTCCTTGCTCCTTTAGTCATTTTTCTACTATCATACTTATTACATTGCCTTATTGTGAATTATTCACATACATTTCACCTGGATAGATTTTATGCTTTTTTTTTTTTTTAATCTAATGTCTTAGCTTACTGGATCCCTGTTTCACAAAGGCTAGCACAGTATCAGGACAGGTGTTTATGAAAGAGTAAATGAATGAATGCGTGATAGTGTTGTATTTACTTAATTATACCCTTATAATTATCTTATAAATTTAATAATAAATTAATAAATTTCTTGCAACTAATTTACTGAAAATGGTGGGCACTCTGCTAAATATGTGTGTATGTCTCATTTCACTGTTGTTCCATTTAATTTCACCATCTACAGTTGAAGAGACTGACAAAAGTGAACATGACCAAGGTCAAACTAGTCACAACTCTCAGGTTTGTTTGGTGCCAAAGCTTATGATTTTATTAAATGAAAATTCAAAGACATTAAAAAAATAAGAAAAAGTAACAGAATTGTAAGAAGAAAAAATCTGCTGGGTATACAAATGTGATCTCTACCACTGGTCTGCAAAAACAGTGTGATGACTCAGGCACACACAGTCAGCTAGTTCAAACTTCCATGCCAATATTTCAGGAATAAGTTAGAAATAAAACAATGACCATGATTACAGTGACTCTATCTTATTTCTTGCATTTATATTGCATGTTAGACTCATTTCATTCAGTTCACAATTTTGTTTCTTGTATTATCCAGAAACTTGCCTTTATTTTGTCCAAGAGTAGACACAGTGTTCAAATAACTTTAGACATCTTATTTCCGGATTGCAAAATGTAGAAACTGTAGCTGTAATGCATTAGAAAAAAATAATATTCTAGAGCTATTAACCATCACCTTTGAGTCTGGAAATATGTCCTAAGAATTAGTCATTTGAAGCTGATAAATTCCAGACTACTTTCTATGCATAAGTCATCAATAATTTTGTAGGAGAAAATATTCCTAAAAGGAATCAACTGATACAAATTCCTTTAAAGACCAGTGACAGCTAAAATCAGAATGTCTTACCTACTAATATTTTTTATTTAGATAGATATTCTATCTTGATAATGAACAGGATGACAAAAATTGTCTAAAACTTGGAGTCTTTAATCATCTTCTTATAACATATTCTAAGTTATTCAGGGAAGTATTTAGTAGCTGACTATTATTAATTTGCTTAGTTGATGACTGAAGCAGCATGGATCCTGCATGATAGAATTTTCTTTAATTATCACAAGGTTAGCTGAAGATGAATCACTGGGTTTGAGGTAACTCCTTCCCAAATTGTTTGGGGGGATTTGTCTTTCTCATATTTACATAAGAATTGATCATGAACAGCTGATGTTGCATCTGCCTCTCATAGAATGTGCTTTACAAAAAATAACAAAAACTAGACAATCTGCTTACTAGGTAAGATAGTGGCTGACCTCATGCAACAATAAAAATTGATCTTAGTCATTCTGCCAAACATTAAATATTTTGTAGGTCTTTCTGCTGAGTTGCAAAAAAAAAGTTGAGTTTAATATTAAATTTTGCCTTTGGGGATTATTACTTTGAAAGTAATCCAGATATTTTGTTTACATTGGAAGGGTTCAGTGAGACACAGTTAACTGTGAATAGAATTCAAAACAATAACCCTGGAAAAGAACCATTCCCTTTGGTCAGTGGCTATTGTGTCAGCGGTTATACCGAGTCAATCAAAAAGAAGAAAGAAAGAGAACACCAACTGTGAGAATGGAGCTGTCAAGCTGATTGACTAGATGATAGCAAATATAAAATTTGAAATGTTTTTTGTCATGAGGTAAATACTCAATTTTTATCTGAGTGTTGCAAAAGCTAAATACAACAACCTAAAAATCCTACAGAAGTATCATTAGTGAGAAATATAGAAAACCTAAATTACCTTTGAAAAAAAATGAAAGCAGCTACAGAAAGTGTTTGTCTAATGACACTGTTCCATTCAATAGAGATCTTTCAAGAAGAATGTATGACTAGATTTCAGAATTGCATACATGCTTAATAAAGAATTTTTCTCTTTTCTACAAATTTATTAAACAAGTGATTAGTCAAATCCACTGGTTTGTTTTAGTTGTTTTATGTGAATTATTTGCTCTTTAGGAAAATGTTTTAAACTGTAAAAGTGGAGCAGTAAGAACCTTTTTATACCCTATGGTTTGAAGAATAAAACTAAAACAATGGAAAATACAATTTAATTTGTGGGGTTTTTTATTTATACTGCATATCACTGTTAAACCTTTTGTGCATGGCTCTATATGACTTTTCTAATATTGCTAAGAAATAGAGCATTAAGGACCTCAGCATTGGTAGGTATCTGATAACTAATTCTTTAGCTATAGTGTTGTCCTGGGCAATTAGTCAACAAAAATTTCAGTGAACTGATATTTCTCTATAATTAGTATTCCTTCTTATTTCCCTCATATTATCTTGGCTTATCATCCATTTTCTGTTTTGTTGGGGTTTTTCATTTGGCCTATATAGACTTTGATTAACTTAAATGTTGACATTTTAATTAAAATGGGCTCTCATTATATTGCCCATCACTTCCTCTGCTTACTGATAGATTTCATTTTTAAGGCAAATGTTTTCCTTCATATATTAAATATTTTTCACTTAATCTTCTAAATTAAACATAAAATAGTCTTCATTGGGCTCATTCTGTCCTTCTGGCTCATTTACTATCTCTTCTTCATTTTGAACTCTATATTTAAAATTAAAATTTTATTTTAAAATTAACTCCTATATAGAGAATACAAATTAATTTTCCCCCTTTTTTCATCTTTTTTAAATGCCATCTGAAAACAAACTTGTTCTATTTCCTGTTTTACATGTTTATGTCTACAATTCAGTATGTTTATAAAAATATTTAAAGAGCTTTTAGATTTATTTTTTTCCCATTTTATAGCTCAGTATATATGTACTCTTTAAAATTTTTTTAAAAATTTACTCTTAAAGGTTTTTCTAAGAAAACATGTTTGCTATTGTTATATCATTATCTTAATTGATGTCTGTGTGACCACTGTGTCAATCCAGTGTTCAGTTCAGTTCAGTTCAGTCGCTCAGTTGTGTCCGACTCTTAGTGACCCCATGAATCGCAGCATGCCAGGTCTCCCTGTTCATCACCATCTCCCGGAGTTCACTCAAACTCACATCCATCGAGTCGGTGATGCCATCCAGCCATCTCATCCTCTGTCATCCCCTCTTCCTCCTGCCCCCAATCCCTCCCAGCATCAGAGTCTTTTCCAATGAGTCAACTCTTCGCATGAGGTGGCCAAAGTACTGGAGTTTCCGCTTTAGCATCATTCCTTCCAAAGAACACCCAGGGCTGATCTCCTTTAGAATGGACTGGTTGGATCTCCTTGCAGTCCTCAGTCAACCACACACACACACACACACACACAAAAGCTGAAAAAAAAAAAAAGAGTCTCTACTATTTATATTCACTGTTGAAAGAATTGTAACTGAACATTTGGAAAGATCTTTTTGGCAAGAGAAGAAGTGAAGAAATAATATTTTAACATTTCAAATGCATTTTAATTCATTTGTGGAATACCATGCTTCTCCAAATTAATTATGTGTGCTTACCTTCTTAAAGAATGTATTAAACTGGAAATCATTAAATATTTTGTACAAATTCAACTTTTTTTGTAATTATACTGTTTTCTTTAACCCATTGGATGTAGCACTTTATTAAATATATAACATTATATTTGATATATAGCAATAGAATAGTTGGGCTTCCCTCATAGCTCAGTTGGTAAAAAATCTGCCTGCAGTGCAGAAAACTTGGGTTCAATCCCTGGGTCAGGAAGATCCCCTGGAAAAGGAAATGGCAACACAGTCTAATATTCTTACCTGGAGAATTCCATGGACAGAGGAACCTGGCTACAATCCATGGTGTTGCAAGAGTCGGACACAGCATAGCGACTAAAGAGAGAGAAAATAGAATAGCTGTATTATATATGACTGTGTATAGTTATTAAATTTAGTTTTTTGCAGTAATTACACATTCAGTTAAAATAGTAATGTTATTTTCAATACCTTAGAGGGAAGATCACAAGAACTGGATTTCATATGGAAAGTCCTGCCAGATATACTGTGCTTTGGAAGAAGATTGGTCTTGTAAGTCCTGACAATGAGAATGGGCCTGTTTCTGCTAGCTAGCTTTATGATCTTTAACAAAATGTTTCTTCTTTCTAGTCTGTTTCCCATTTTTTGGAGTGAAATTATTGTATTAAATTACTTCAGATCTCTTGATGACTCTGAAATTCTGATGACCTTAAATTCTACCCCAGTTTTTACAGATCCTTTATTAAACAGCAATCTTTTGAGAGAAATCTTAAAAATATGTGTATTAAAACATGCATAAGGCATTAGTAGTATGTAGGAGTATAATATTAGCAAATGAATATAAATTCTAGTATTTTACATTAGTGTTTTATATTAGATTGCTAAACACTTTTTAACTCTGCAGTTTTCATGTGGCAACCCATGATTCTCTAATATTTGTAAAGATTTTTAAATTTATAATATTAAATTATGATTAACCAAATAGTGTTACCAAATTATTCTCTCTGTCTTTTCTCTGAAAAACTCATGTTGGCTGCTCTTGATTAGATATGGATATAAAATTAATTGCCTGATTTTTGATAGGGATTTTTGAAAGCTTAGTAGATTTTATTAGCCAATTCAAACAATGTCTGGGTGAAACTCTTTGCCTCTTCTTTTATCCTTCCTCTTGCCCCCATCAACTGTTCACAATCTGGATGTGGAACAGTGAATTGACAGAGGAACACTGGAGCCAGAGGAGTTGGTGCTTTTTCTTTCACAGAGTCCTTGTTCTTTTTAACATGAATATTATTATGTTCTAATAACAAGGAAAAACAAAACAAAACAGCATTTAACATCCCAAGAGAATAAACTTTCTGCCCTGCTTAGTCTTAGGCAAAGAGCATCTCCAGGCCAAGTATCCTCTGGCAAGGTAAGGTATTCTGACAATTTTTATCACATGGCCTGCTTGTAGCTCCTTCTGAGTACTTTTCGATGATTAAGAACTGCACAGATGTAAAAGAAACCTCCCAGTGCCTTGGAGTGAAATCTCAGAACATCATAACATATCACGCTGAAAGCAATGTATTAAAAACAGGTATTCAGGTCTGAGGAAATAACAGAAGTTGAGCACCACAAGGACTAGGACAAGGATCTTTAATTCGAAGCCTCAGCAGTCTGCTTTGGCATGTGAGAATGTAAAAGAGGGTGATACACCTTTGACTGAATGTTTCACCAATTGATTCCCCTGGCTGCCTTCCCAGAGTCTATGAGTATCATAGTCCCATAATGAAGGCTTCATTGCATTCTTTTGAACTGATTCCTGCCAATATCAAAGCAGCACAGCAGAAACAAAAACACTGCTGTGATGTTAGAAATCACAATCATTAACTTTGAAAAGAAATCTTGGTATGTGAGTTAGAACAATATCCATGTGGTTCAAGTAGTAGATTGATGAATTCACTGGAAGGCGCTCTAACACATAAGCACCTGGGAAAGGATATTAGTTTTTGCCTGGGAACCTATTTAGAAAGGTAGAGGTGGATTTAAATATCATGATGCCATGTTAAATATTTCAAAACATTTGCTTCTTGCAGGAGACTTTACAAAGAATGGAAATGCAAAGATGTAAAAAGAAAAGTTAGCAATTTTCATTATATATTTTAAATAATGTTGAAATGTATGAAACATAAAGACAAATGTAGAAATTCTAACAAGATTGTGCTATTTCTTGAAAAATGTAATCTCATTTTGAAGATTTGTAACATTTGTGATATCTCAGAAATGATGTTTCTGGATTTGAAGTTACCTTAAAAAGCTATGAATAGCTTCTTAAAATACAATCTTGTTCTAGATTTCTCCCTCAGAGGCTAATTGTTGGTGTTATTGGGAGCTGCCTTTCCCATTTTTAAGACTTCCTTCAATCTACGTTAGAATATATGACTGAATTATCATATCATGTCCATCTTTTACTGATAAAACTGCTATAGTCAAAACTCTTTAAATGCATTATATCTAGTGAAAGTTCTAATTTTCTAGAAGTTATCAGATTCACAAATTAATGGAAGATTTCTAGTCCTGCCCTGGGTTAAGTAAGATAACTCTCTGTGCCTTAGTCCCTACACCTTTGTATATTAAAGCAAGTCACCAAGATAATGTTGCAGTGAGCCTGAAGTAGACAACACAGTCTCAAATAAAATGCAGTAGTGCTTGCCACCCTGAATACAACTGTCTTTAGAAGCATCTGTTTAGTGTGACTTTGCAGCATTCGTTGTGTGGATGTGTGTGCTCAGTCATGTCCAACTCTTTGCAACCCCATGGACTGTATCACACCAGGCTCCTCAGTCCATGGGATTTTTCAGGCAAGAATACTGGAGTGGGTTGCCATTTCCTATTCCAGGGATACTTCCTGACCCAGGGATTGAACCCATGTCTCCCATGTCTCCTGCATTGGCAGGCAGGTTCTTTACCCACTGTGCCACCTGGGAAACCCAGTATCTCTCTAATCTAGTATTCCTTGATAATGATCTAATAATTGCTTGTTTTCTGCACACTAACCTTGAGTTCCTTAATGAAAAGGGACATGCCTCTCCCTCATTCTCTTGTTATGTATAGCCTCTAATACCATCCCTGACACAATATGGGCTATCCATAATTGCTTGTTAATTATATAAATGAATGAGAGAATGCATGCATAGATGCTTGGTATGACCCTGGTCAAACCTGCAAATGAGGAACTTGTTTCAGCAGGCTGCCTCCTTCTCTTTCCTTTTCACTTGGCTTTATATTAAGTTTCATTTCATCATAAAACCAGAGTGCGAATCATAGCACTCAACCAGATCACAGAGAAGCATCTCTTAAAAAAAAAAAAAAAAAAAAAAGGAAAAGGAAATTGGGAGGAAAAATCTTTCTTAGGTATGTGTAGGGCTATTTGGACAAGAAAATAACTTTGCTATTATTGCAGACTTATTAATGTTTGCAGTTGTCCTGATTATTCTAACTCAAACCAAATAGCATTTAATTTGGGAGAAATTGCTCTGGACATGCAATCTAAAGAGGCGAGAAATGGAACAGACTTTCTTTATGCAGTGTTTGGGATGTGGTTAAATTATTTTAGGATGTTCAACAGTGTACTGCAAATTCAAATCCTGTGGGCAAAGCTAAACAAGCAATGCTAGGCAGCTTAGCCACTTAATCTTTTGGTGTTCAGTCTGTTGGGTCTGAGCTGTGAAATGGCTCCTGTGGCTTTCATGTGGAAAATGAGAATGTTCTGTAACGGCTGATGTGGGAATAAAGAAGTAAATACAAGGAAACTCTTACAAGCTCTTAATATTAACTGCACTAAGTAAGTGTAACTAACTGCATTAAGTTATTGATTTATCAGGGCTTGGCCAAATACTATTTCCCTTTGTCCTTTTTGGAGACAAGGACAAAAGGTACAGGGGAGTTAAATGAGCCAGTTGTTAACTGGGTTATTGGTGAATATACTGACTATTCTACTTCTCTTAGGAAAATGTCTAAGGGGCCATTTATAATGTCAGGAAAACTGACTAAGACTTATTGATCCTGATCATCTAATAATCAAGCTCTCAATAGATGCATGTTTCTACAGGATTTTGTATAGTTTGTCTACCTAATTGAATACTCTAAGACAATTTTGGCTGAAACCACAGATTTCACAGAGGTGCCCCATTACATTTTATTTTCCGTTTTAAAATATTACTAAGTTACTTTAACCTTAGATTATAATGATGGGGGAAAACCATAGCCTGTTTAACGTGGCTAAATGAAATTAACTGGTAAATAAACAGTAGATTGGTATTCAGGGATGAAGTTTAGCATTATACATTTAGGACATGCAAATGACACTTCAATTTCAGTCACATTTGGGTGGGTTCCAGACCCAAATGACAGTGAAAGCAACTTTAGTTGCTTGGAGCTGTGAGGGGTGTTCTAGGGGTCTTCTCAACAACTGCTAGACTCAGTGGAGCTGCAATGTCTTCTCTCTAAAGTTGGTGATCAGACTCTCGGACCATTTTAAAGGATGCAGAGGGGGATTCTCCCTGAGTTTCTAAGGCTTTTAAGCACAAATCCCAATTGTGAGCTTCAACACATCTGAATTCTGATTACCTTTTCAGTCCGTAAATTACCCAGGTTATAGGCAGACACTATTAACAACAACAAAACCAGAAAACAGTGCATACAGTTTCCAGTCTTGAGAATAAGCTGTTCTGCAGTATGTGTTCATTGCAAACAAATTATTTGGTGTGCTGGAAGCACTCAACACCCCCCAAAAAACATAGAAGAAAAAACAAAAATAAGCAAAAAACCAAAACCAAACCAAACAAAAAAGAATAGACAGAACAAGTTCCTGTCCCCAAAACCACTCCCTTCATAAAACTTAGACATAGGCAGAAAAAGCCAAGTCTTTTGGACCATAAGATACTAAAATAAACCTGAAGATTATTCATAATGCACATATGTAAAACAAGTGTTTGAATAGTGTTGTTTAAATTATTCCAGTCCTAGTATAATCCTTTAAAGAAAACTGATATTTTTACCATATCATAATTTTTCTATTAATTATACCAAGTATTTCCCTAGCTGAATTGTCTTGATGATAGAGACTGTGTCTTATAGTTTTGCATATATGTCACAGAATATAGTAGAAAGTCAATAATAATTTTCTAGCTGACCTAAAACAAACATATGTTTGAGTATTATTTACCCACAACTCTGATTATCCTCTTAAAAGATCACAAAGTAAAATGTTAGGTTTTGAGATCCTACTTGAGAAGTTATAGCTAGGGATAGAATTTTCCCTTCCAGAGGGACATTTTTAAAAGAGTACCAGAAAGACTAATTTTTTCTATTTTGTTATTATGGAATATTTATATTGTCCTCTCAAAATAAACTCGATTACTCCCTTTAAAAATTTCTGTTTTGTCAGCCTACATGCAATCACTTTTTCCTATCTGTTCTCACTATGCCTGTGTTGGCCAATACAGGGTTTGCCAGGCTTTAACCTACTAAGCACAAATTCTATAAATATAGGTTGCAAAGTTCTAATGGGCTATAAAAAATCGATACAATTTTGAAAGAATACCATGTCTAAAGATTACATTATTATCTAGTTAATAAATTTAAAGAATAACATTTGAAAATTATATTCTTATGAGATAATCATCTCTAGCTGTTTTCCTGATACTGTATTTCTCATATTCTCAATAGCAACCATAAATAAATTTATTCTCTTTATCTCTCTACTATTTCTTTCTTGGTCGTGGCTTAGTTTCTAAGTCGTGTCCGACACTTGTGACCCCATGGGCTATGCAGCCTGCCAGGCTGTTCTGTCCGTGGGATTTCCCAGGCAAGAATACTGGAGTGGGTTGCCATTTCCTTCTCCAGGGGATCTTGCCCATCCAGGTATCAAATTTGCATCTCTTATATCTCCTGCATTTGCAGGCAGGTTCTTTACCACTAGTGCCACCTGGGAAGCCCATTTCTTTCTTGTGCTCAGTCGCTTCAGTTGTGTCCAACTCTGTGCGACCCCATGGACAGCAGTGCACCAGGCTCCCCTGTATGCAGGATTCTCCAGGCAAGAATACTGGAGTGGGCTGCCATTTCCTTCTCCATTACTTTATAGTATCATACAAATATACTGTTATACCTTGCAACTTAAAAAAAATGAACAGAATTTTCACACAACTCATCCTTCAAATTAGTACCGATTTCTTCTTTTTTTCTTTGTCTGTCTTCTTTTTTTCTCTCTCATTTTTCTCTCAGAGTTCCTAGGGTAATATGTATTGTGGCTGTTTTGATGACTCTTTTCCAATTCTCTCTTGATTTCACTTCACTCATGCTTTGGCCTCCACCAGTGCAACAAAATTGCTTATGTAAAAGTGTATATGTGTATATATATTAAGCTGAGATTATGCATATAAAATTTCAAAATTTTGTTGAATTTTTCCCATTATATTTTTCAAATGATTATTTGAACTATATACAAAAATTATTGGTTTTCATATGTATTGGTTTTGGTCCTAGTTAATTCAGTATGTTTTATCAGTTCGGTTCAGTCACTCAGTCGTGTCCGACTCTTTGCGACCCTATGAATCACAGCACACCAGGCCTCC
The DNA here is from genome assembly GCF_029407905.1 of Bubalus kerabau. Taxonomy (NCBI): domain Eukaryota; kingdom Metazoa; phylum Chordata; class Mammalia; order Artiodactyla; family Bovidae; genus Bubalus; species Bubalus kerabau. Next base: position 62,229,904 of record NC_073629.1, on the reverse strand, counting down.
CTGTCCATCACCAACTCCCGGAGTTCACTCAGACTCACGTCCATCGAGTCAGTAATGCCATCCAGCCATCTCATCTCATAGTATGTTTTATAACCAGTTCTAAATAATATATCTGTTGTTTCTGCTATACAGTCTTCCCTGGTATTCATAGTAGATTGGCCTTGGGTATTTGCCAATGCAGAATCACCCCACCCCAAAGGACCAACTGCTTTCAATTTATCTAAAAATAGTAATGATTTTTGTCTTTCTTTCTAATCATCATGTCAAATAGTAATGATTTTTGTCTTTATTTCTGATCATTATGTCATATTACCAAACTTACTGCATTTGCAAAACATTAAGAACTCTGGTCTTGTTGATTTTAATAGAATTTCTCCAGTAATTTGCAATCTTCTAGAGGTTAGAGAAAGAAGTAAAGAAAATTTTGTGTTGTGATAAGCAATTATTAGGAATGAGTGACAGCTTTTATACAATATCATTTTTCCAATGAGGGAAGGGTTTTTCCAGGCCCTAGTATTGACAATGATGATACCATGGACACGAGAGGTTTCTGTCACTTTGGTTTTCTACTGAAGAAACAAGCAGTGTGAAGTGTACACATGAGACTGAGTGGAAACTTAAGTGGATGTAGTTCTTCAGAGTGAAAACTTAATGGTCTAGAGGGGGATAGAACTAGGGCCTTCCAGGTTGAGGGTGAGGTGAAGCTAGGAGAAAGGGTTGTCTAAGGACTCAAAATTCATCCTATAACCGCATAAAAAAGATTATCTAGGTACTACCATTGTGCATTTCCAAATTCATTTGTCCTTGTGTCAGTGCTCTTATTTTTCAATGCTTTAGATCTGGCCATGACCTGACATGAGAAGCTATTAAAGCTTCTCTATTCTATTTATTTATATGATGACCCCATGAACTATACAGTCTATGGAATGCTCCAGGCCAGAATACTGGAGTAGGTAGCGCTTCCCTTCTTCAGGGTATCTTCCCAACCCGGGGATTGAACCCAGGTCTCCTGTATTGCAACGGATTCTTTACCAGCTGAGCCACCAGGGAAGCCCATTAATATATTTCCTTAAAATTAAAAGAGCTTTTCATGCTTGATATTGTCCTTATATTGTTAGAGTTGTTGTTGTTGCTGTTTAGTTGCTTAGTTGTACCCAACTCTTCTATGACTGTCAGACACCAGACACCTCTGTCCTTGGAATTTCCCAGGCAAGAATTCGGGGGTGAGTTTCTATTCCCTTCTCCAGGGGATCTTCCCAAGCCAGGGATCAAACCTGTGTCTTCTGCATTGACAGATGGATTCTTTACCCCTGAGCCATTGTTTAATTTATAATACAAAAATTTTAAAAGATTTTGGCAACTATAGCATTTTTACTTTAAGATTGCTAAGATTTTTCTTTCTTTGGTTGAAGTTTACTTTGGCAAGGATCAGCAATATTTTTTCTAGCTTCTGAAGTGAATTTGTAGTTTTTCATCTTATTTGATGTCCTGGAATAGATAGTAATATATGGGAAATAGCTATTTCTTAGAACACTGAATCTGTCCGAACCAGGGATCCTTTTGTATATATTTCTTTGATATAGAAGCTGAACACATTATCAAAGAAATTGGTATTAAGCAGTTTGCTTCTCTTGAATAAACATTTTTTCCTAGAACATTGGTCTGTTTATTGAAATATTCAAAATTTTAATGTATGTTATCAAAAACAAAACATACAATGTAAAAAATAGCTTCATCTATGTTGCTCTATTTTCTTATTTATAACTTACTGAATTGTGTTTTGTCTTTTCTTAGTTCATTTACTTGTTTTCATGTTTATTACTTATTCTCTTGTGTTGTTGCTATTGTTTCTTATGTTTAAATTGAATTCTAAATATTAATCTTAATTATATTGTTTAATAGGGAAAATATTAAAGAGTATTCTGTCTCTGTGCACAGATTTGAGAGCATCCATAATTTTTATTGTCAAAGAGGTTTATTCTCATTATTTTCTATATAACTTTCTATATAACATTTTAATTTAATTTTTCAATCTAAGTGCTATTTTAAAGTTTTTAACCTTCATTTTTTAACATATTAGTTGTAATTTATGCTTTCATTGAACAGTAGTTATAAAATATATCTGTATTTTTTCACCTTGTAGAATTTTCCTTCTTGCCTCGTCTATGGCCAATTATTATAAATGGTCCATGGATCCTTGAAATGAAGGTATACTTTCTTAAAGGTGAAAAATCAATCAGTTATAGTGTTCATCAAAGCATTTTTCTAAAATTCTATTTTTTTCTAGTAATAATCATTAAACCTGGTTAATTAATGTTTTTCTTAATATCATCCATATCTTGTCTGCCTGTGACCTAAGTCGTTTCAGTTGTGTCTGACTCTGTGCGACCCTATGGTCAGGCTTCTCTGTCCATGGGATTCTCCAAGCAAGAATACTGGAGTGGATTGCCATGTCCTCCTCCAGGGGATCATCCCGACCCAGGAAGTGAACCTGCATCTCTTACATCTACCATCTACCTCCATTGGCAGGTGGGTTCTTTCCCACTAGTGCCACCTGGGAATCTTGTCTACTGCCATGTTAATTATAAATTTGGTGATTACCATTTATAAATAGGAACTGTACATGTGTTTGACCATGGACATTAGAATAAGCTATATCCAAAGAAATAATGCATTGGATATGTTCTCTGTGCCTTTATAATTCAAGTAATAGAGGGTATAGATACAAAAAAGATTAGAAATCAGAATTATTGGTAATTATCTTTATTTGATTTACAGCATCTATGTTCAGAGTTCAGAAATATAATACCAGGTCTCATTTAATGTAAAAGTTAACATCTTGGAGTTTTAGAAATTCCTATAACGACACAACTTTGGAAAAGATTCCTCATGACACCCTGAAAACAAAAAGTTAAATAGAACAGAATAAATTAATGAGACAAATCTTCATCCTTTTAAAGGGTCAATTCTATTTCATAGAAAGTTGACAGGCTTTAGAATATGCTTTTGTTTTATTTTTAGTCATTTCGTATATGAAATAGATCTTATTGGTCAACAGAACAATAACAATAAGAATCAGTAAATGAAAAAGAAAGCTATTCTTTTCTTAATGTTATCTTAGGGCAATCAGCTATTTTCAGGGACTGGTTTTGTAGTAACAGCTACTACTTATACCAGTGATGAGACAGTGAAAACCCAAATTTAGAACATTCACATTGAAGTTCAGTGATGAGACAGTACCTGTCCAATATAATTTTCATACCTTTGCACCCAGACAGGGATTTGCTTTTTTTTAGTTTTTATGCTATAGAACAATGGTGAAACTGTTATAAAAAGCTCCTGCTGCTACTTCTGAGGTAGCTGTGCTGAAGTTAAAAAGTTAGCTTTAGAACTCTAAGGGAGTTTTGAAATTTAGTTCTGACACTATTAACAGTTTGACATTGAGAAAGGCATTTAACCATTTAATTCCTGTTATGTTATTTGTAAAATGAGAAACTTTTGGAAAGAGAAACTAAAATTTAATGTCTTTTTTTCTGGACACAATATCAGGAATTCTTCATACATCATTATATGCAATTTACACAGTAATCCAAGAGTTATGTGTGATTATTCTTAACTTACAGATTTATAAATTAGTACTTCCAGAAGTTAAGAACCAAGTTTAAGGTGGTATTGCTACTAAGAGTTTACATCCAAGGTGTAGTCTATCTCTAAAACTATGCTCTTTTCTCTGTGTCTATTGTCATTATTTCAGCAACTAAAACTATATGGTGTTCAAAATGCTGTAATCTGTCTTCAAATATATTCTCTGATAAAATAGTGTATAACATCAGATCAGATCAGTCACTCAGTCGTGTCCGACTCTTTGCGACCCCATGAATCACAGCACGCCAGGCCTCTCTGTCCAGCACCAACTCCCGGAGTTCACTCAGACTCATGTCCATCGAGTCAGTGATGCCATCCAGCCATCTCATCCTCTGTCGTCCCCTTCTCCTCTTGCACCCAATCCCTCCCAGCATCAGAGTCTTTTCCATTGAGTCAACTCTTCGCATGAGGTGGCCAAAGTCCTGGAGTTTCAGCTTTAGCATCATTCCTTCCAAAGAAATCCCAGGGCTGATCTCCTTTAGAATGGACTGGTTGGATCTCCTTGCAGTCCAAGGGACTTGCAAGAGTCTTCTCCAACACCACAGTTCAAAAGATAGTTGAAAATCTCCAAGGAAAAGTACTAAATAAATCTAAAATACTGTCAATATTATTACTTTATAACATTTATGTACCATGGAAATTATAGTAATAGTAATAGCTTATTGATTATAGATGGTTTGACTTGTTAACAAAACTTCTGCTCTTTAAGATATTTCCTGGACTCTGGAGTTCTAACCAGCTTGTAATATTTCATTCCAGTTACCTATAGGTTCACACTAAAACTTGGAATTTAAATGCTATAGTGTTTGGAGGCTACATCCTCCACTATCTTCTACAGATTTTAGTAGGCCTGAGAGTATCAAATGATTAGCATTTCCTCTAAGATATTGATTTAAAATTTAAAAAGCTAAAGCTTTCAAATTTAAATGAAAACATCTATGAATTTCCTTATTTAGGAACAATGGAGTAACTGGTAACTCATTTGCCATAATTCTGTAAATAGCTAGGAAAAATAGATGGGTATATCAAAAAAGATTGCCAAGAGTTATGTTGGAAAATTTTAAAAAGATACTATTTTGTTTTGTTCTCTTATTTAAGAGATAAAGTTTTTTAAAAGCAAAAATATTAGTATATTGACATGTCTGTTGTAAGCATCCAAAAAATGTGTAACAAAAAAGAGCAAAATAAGAGTATAATAACAGAGGTACATGATTGTAAGGTTCTTATGAAGTGATATAACATAGTTTGGGAGAAAGTTGTAAGAGGTAAATATTCATACTGTAAACTGTATAACAGCCACTAAAATTAAAAAACAAAGATGAGTCAATATGGAGATCTAATAGAATACTAAATATGCTCAATTAAACCCAAAGAAGTCAAGAATGGAGTAATAAAATGAAAAAAAAAAATAAAAGAGATAAAAGAAAATAAGTATTAAAATGATCCTAGAAGGGTGTGTGTGTGTGTGCATGTTGTTTCTACATATTGTTGCACTCACTATAACAAATGGTGTTTTGAGACATAGTGAGGAAACTGAAAGATACTTTATGAGTGGCAAAGAAATTACTGGATTTACCCAGAATAGAATCTTCATATTTAAGTATTGATGCTAATTCGCACTTGACTTCAATTTTAATCAGATTTTTTTTACACATCACCCTTAGGAATGATTCATATAATCCAGTTTTATAAATATGAGATTATAAGAATGTAATAGAAATCTTTAAAAATATTATTTACTGATAGGTGAAGTAGTTCACATTTTTTGGTTAAGAAATTAGGTGTGCCTTTCAAAAAATTCATGATAGAATTTGTAAGAAAGACAGATATTAAAAGGAAACCATTTCTTAAACATTAGTTAAAATCTAAAATTTAAAAAAAAAACCACTATCAGTTTGAATGACAGGATCATTTCTGATATCCTTTCCCCTGAGATCACCCAGCAGCCACAAATCATTCAAGGTCTATAGCTTTCCAGTAAACTCCTCATGTTATAAGAGAAATTCAGGAGACAAAAAATGATGATAGTTGCCTGGTGGTGAGAACATGGAAGGTAAACTGTTCATATCTTTTTTGTAGCTAAAAGGCCATAAAAGCTAGATTCATTGTTTACCAAGGTCTCCTGTAGTATTAGGACATTAACACATTTTTTTTTATCTTTGGTTTTATCTTCATGTCTACAATTTTTTAGATTTCACATATAAGTGGTGTCATATGGTATTTGTCTTTCTCTTTCTGACTTACTTCACTTAGCACGATGATCTCTGGATCCATCCATGTTGCTGCAAATGGTATTATTTTCATTCTTTGTTATGGCCAAGTAATAGTCCTTTGTATATACACATACCACATCTTCTTTATTCATTCATCTGTTTATAGACACTTAGGTTGCTTCCACATGCTGCATATTGTAAATGGTACTGCTATGAACACTGGGGTATATGTATTTTTCTTTTTTTTCAGATTAGAGTTTTCATCTTTTCCAGATATATGCCCAGGAGTAGAATTGCTGGATAATATACTCCCTGTAGTTTTCTTTACATTCTCTCCAGAATTATTTGCAAACATTTTGATAATGACAATTCTGACTGCTGCGACTGCTCATTGGAGTTTTGATTTGCATTTCTTTAATAATTAGCAATGTTGAGCATCTTTTCATGTATCTTTTGGCCTTCTGTATGTCTTCTCTGAATAAATGTCTTGTTTTGAATTTTTATTGAGTTGTTTTTCTGTGGCATTAACTATTTTAACCATGTAATGTATGTTACTCCCATACCACTGTTTCACCCCTAAATACATCATTGCATTAAAAAAAAAAATCAAGGACATTGTAATATAGTGAAATTTAATGGTCAAATCAGGAAATTAACATTAATACAGTACTAATATAATGTTGGCTTAAAGCTCAACATTCAGAAAACGAAGATCATGGCATCCGATCCCATCAGATCCGATCAGATCAGATCAATCGCTCAGTCGTGTCCGACTCTTTGCGACCCCATGAATCGCAGCACGCCAGGCCTCCCTGCCCATCACCATCTCCCGGAGTTCACTCAGACTCATGTCCATTGAGTCAGTGATGCCATCCAGCCATCTCATCCTCTGTTGTCCCCTTCTCCTCCTGCCCCCAATCCCTCCCAGCATCAGAGTCTTTTCCAATGAGTCAACTCTTCGCATGAGGTGGTCAAAGTACTGGAGTTTCAGCTTTAGCATCATTCCTTCCAAAGAAATCCCAGGGCTGATCTCCTTCAGAATGGACTGGTTGGATCTCCTTGCAGTCCAAGGGACTCTCAAGAGTCTTCTCCAACACCACAGTTCAAAAGCATCAATTTTTCAGCTCTCAGCCTTCTTCACAGTCCAACTCTCACTTCCATACATGACCACAGGAAAAACCATAGCCTTGACTAGACGAACTTTGTTGGCAAAGTAATGTCTCTGCTTTTCAATAACTCCAGTTATGGCATCACTGACTGATCACTGAGTTCACTCAGATTCACTCAGACATGAGTCTGAGTGAACTCTGGTAATTGGTGATGGACAGGGAGGCCTGACATGCTGCGATTCATGGGGTCACAAAGAGTCGGACACGACTGAGCGGCTGATCTGATCTGATCTGAATATCTTGTCTAAGTTTCACCCACTAATGTTAATATCCATTTATGATGTTTTTGCTTCAAACATTTATTAATATGATGGTTGTCAATTAGAAATTTTTTTTAATTCCAACATTTCTGCATATTTTATTACATAGTATTTTACTATAAAGAAGAATTGTCCTCCCTTTGTCCCCTTTCATTATTGATTTTATAGACCCAATTTTATTCTGTGAGTTATAATGCATCAGTGCTTCCCAGATGATGTAGTGGTAAAGAATCCGCCTGGTAAGCAGGAGATGGAAGAGACAAAGGTTTGATTCCTAGGGCAGGAAGATCCTCTGGAGAAGGAAATAGCAACCCACTCCAGTATTCTTGCCTGGAAAATCCCAAGGACAGAGGAGCCTAGTGGGTTACAGTCTATGGGGTCTCAAAGAGTCAGACATGCCTGAACGTACACACACACACACACGCATACACACACACTACTTATAAGTATTATTTATTTTGATACTTCAGCTCAGTTCAGTCACTCAGTTGTCCATCTCTTTGCAACCCCATGGACTGCAGCACTCCAGGCTTCCCTGTCCATCACCAACTCCCAGAGCTTGCTCAAACTCATGTTCATAGAGTCAGTGATGCCATCCAACCATCTCATCCTCTGTTGTCCCCTTCTCCCCCTGCCTTCAATCTTTCCCAGCATCAGGGTCTTTTCCAATGAGCCAGTTCTTTGCATCAGATGGCCAAAGTATTGGAGTTTCAGCTTCAGCATCAGTCCTTCGAATGAATATTCTGGACTGATTTTCTTTAGGACGGACTGGTTGAATCTCCTTTAGTCCAAGGGACTCTTAAGAGTCTTCTCCAACACTACAGTTCAAAAGCATCAATTCTTCAGCACTTACCTTTCTTTATAGTTCAACTCTCACATCCATACATGACTACTGGAAAAACCATAGCTTTGACTGGATGGATCTCTGTCGGCAAAGTAAGGTCCCTACTTTTTAATATGCTTGTCTACGTTGGTCATAGCTTTTCTTCCAAGGAGCAACTGAGAACTTCTAGCTGTTCAAGCTACATTTAAAAAAGGCAGAAGAACCAGATATCAAATTACCAACATTGTGATGCTTATCACAAGCCATAACTGGTCATTGGGAACCCCTTCAAGTTGACTCCTATTCGCTGATATAGCTCAGTCATTCCTTGAGAAATTTGTTATTTTCTGACACACCTATGTATTCCATGTTTATTTTAAATATCCTAGCTCCAGCCATGAAGTGAGATTTTTTCCAAGGAGTTCAACTTCTTTTCAGCAGGTATTAGCATTTAAAAAGCAAAAACTGGGCTCCAGATACCAGGTGAACTTTAAATGAACTTTTACCAATCTATGTGGGCTACCACAATAGATGAGAAGTCTGAAGTATCTCAGTCACAGGCCAAGCCTGTGCCCACTTACCAGCCCTTTTCCATGGGCCTTCCCTAAATGCATGAGGATATTGTGATAAAAGCTGAGAGTGGGAAAGGAAAACTGAGAGGGATCAGTCTTGAGATACTATCCAAGTATGATGCAGCCATTTTCTGAAGACATGGTACAAGACAGAGAGATTTATAAAAGGCACTATTGATTTTAACCTGAATAAGACAGGATACACAACTGGAGCACTGAGAGAAATCCATCTGAGGCCATCTCTGCTTCTACTTACAAATTGATGGGGGTGAGCAGGAGCACTGAAAGAAACCACTCTGTGTCCCTCTGGATTTTTATCTACCTAAACTGAGGCATGGTAAGAAATCAACAGGAAATATTACCTATGCATTTTGGACTTAAATAGGTAAGACAACTGCCTCCAAAACCAGAGACAGGGCAGTAGGGCAGAGATATCTCCAAACTGGCAGAAATCTTGGGGCAGGACTAGAGTGGAAGACCTCAAACGTTCAAACCAAAAATAAATATCATATAATGCCACTTATACCTGGAATCTAGAAAAATGGTACAGATGAACTTAGTTGCAAAGGCAAAATAGAGACACAGATGTAGAGAACAAACTTACACTTACCAAGAGGGGAAACGGAGGTGGGATGAGTTGGGAGATTGGGACTGACATATATACACTGCTGCTGCTGCTGCTGCTAAGTCGCTTCAGTTGTGTCCAACTCTGTGCAACCCCATAGACGGCAGCCCACCAGGCTCCCCCATCCCTGGGATTCTCCAGGCAAGAACACTGGAGTGGGTTGCCATTTCCATCTCCAATGCAGGAAAGTGAAAAGTTGTAGTGAAGTCGTTCAGTCGTGTCTGACTCTTTGTGACCCCATGGACTGCAGCCTACTGGGATCCTCCATGCATGGGATTTTTTAGGCAAGAGTACTGGAGTGGGTCGCCATTGCCTTCTCTGATATATACACTACTTTGTATAAAATAGATAACTAATCAGATCCTACTATATAGCACACAGAATTCTACTCAGTGCTTTGTGGTGACCTAAATGGAAGGGGAATCTAAAAAAGAGGGGATATGTTATATGTATAACTGATTCACTTTGCTGTACAGCAGAAACCTATTTTAACCATTTTTCCCCATCTATTTGCCATGAAGTGATGGGACCAGATGCTATGATCCTCGTTTTCTGAATGTGAGTTTTAAGCCAACTTTTTTACTCTCCCCTTTCACCCTCATCAAGAGGCTCTTTAGTTCCTCTTCACTTTCTGACATTAGGATGGTATCATTTGCATATCTGATGTTACTGGTATTTCTCCTGGCAATCTTGATTCCAGCTTGTGATTCATCCAGCCCAGCATTCTGAATGATGTACTCTACATATATGTTAAATAAGCAGGGTGAAAATATATAGCCCTGATGCACTCCTTTCCCAATTTTGAACCAGTTTGTTGTTCCATGTCCAGTTCTAACTGTTGCTGCTTGTCCTGTATACAGGTTTCTCATGAGGCAGGTAAGGTGGTCTGGTATTCCCATCTCTTTAAGAATTTTCGATAGCATTTTGCAGTCCACATAGTCAAAGGCTTTAGCATGGTCAATGAAGCAAAAGTAGATGTTTTCCAGGAATTCCTTTGCTTTTTGTATAATCCAATGGATGTTGGCAATTCGAACTCTGGTTCCTCTGCCTTTTCCACATCTAGCTCGTATATCTGGAAGTTCTCCATTCACATATTGTTGAAGGCTAGCTTGAAGGATTTGGAGTATTACTTTGCTGGCATGTGAAATGACAACAATCATATGTAATCTGAACATTCTTTGGCATTGTCTTTCTTTAGGATTGGAATGAAAACTGACCTTTTCCAGTCATGTGGCCACTGCTGAGTTTTGCAAATATGCTGCCATATTGATCAGAGCACTTTTACATCATCTTCTTTTAGGATTTCCAAAAGCTCAGCTGAATAAAGTATATGAAGTGAAAGTTGATCAGTCATGTCTGACTCTTTGTGATCCCATGAACTATACAGTCCATGGTATTCTCCCAGGCAGAATACTGGAGTGGGTAGTCTTTCCCTTCTCCAGAAGATCTTCCCAACCCAAGGATCGAACCCAGGTCTCTGTCATTCAGACAGAGTCTTTACCAGCTGAGCCACAAGGGAAGCAATAAAGCGTATAAGACTGGAAAAAGAAAAGGGTTCATTTAGATTCTATTGTAAGAAACAGACATAGATTACAGTAAGAAATAGAAACTTTGGGAGGGTCATGTATACACTGCTATATTTAAAATGGATAACCAACAAAGACCTATTGTATAGCATGTGGAACTCTGCTCAATGATATGTGCCAGCCTAGATGGAAGTGGGGTTTGGGATACATGTATATTTATGGCTGAGTCTCTTTGCTGTTCACCTGAAACTACCACAGCATTATTAACTGGTTATACCCCAATACAAAATAAAAAAGATTAAGGTTTGGGAAAAAAAGAAATAGATTATTTAAACATGCTGGTGAAGCTAACACAGTAAGTTGTTGGATATTTGCAGTCTAAAATGCTTATCAGAAAAGAATACAGGGTAACAACAGTGAGCAAACCATTCAACTTAACAAATTCAAAAAAAAAAAAAAACAAGTCGAGAATATAGAAGAAAGGAAATAATAATATAGAAAAAAATTACATTAGACAGATTCCAATATGTGGTTTTTTGAACAACTAGAAAAATGTCTCTGCAAGACATTAAAGAGAGAGAGAGAGCAAAAGTAAGCAATATTAGAAGTGAAAAGTGGACAAACCAAGACAAAGGAAGCAATTTCAAAAAGGGAGAAATACTGTGCACAGCTTTTGGCAACTTGTTTGATGAATCATGTGACATGAAAATGTCTACAAAATTATAAATTGCTAAACTGAAACAAGAAAACATAAAAGAAAGAAAAAAACCTTAGTGGACTTGTAACCATTAAATAACTCATTCATTTAAAATTTAACCTTAAAAAAGAAAACAAATTTCTCTGAAACATGTAAACCTACAATAGCAAATAAGGCAGTATGATATCAGCACAGGGGTACACAGGGAAATCTGTAAATCAAAGCATAGAACTCTAAAACTGACCCCCTATGGCAACGTTAAAAGGGAGCAGACTAAATGATCAAGGTCCAAGCAGCTGGCTGGTTAGCATACCCAGTGAAAAGACCAAGAGTTTAAGTCAGACAAAATGACTTCAAGTCCTAAGCAATATTGTGCAAGACCAGGTTCATTTCCCCCAGATTCCTCAGCTGTAACATGGGATAAGAAAGCCCGATGCTCAGTCTTCTCATATACATTGAGTGAAAGGATTTGAGAAAGAAAAAGTGCTTAAGATATATTTAAATAAGTGTTCTTCTCCTTCAACTAAAATAACTACACACTAAAAAGAAGGAGCGGGATTAAGGAGACGTGGTAGGAGAAAAAGGGATAGCTCACATCTCAAAGTGTGTTTTTTTTTTTTTTCCTTATCTGTGAGTTTTCTTTCTTCCTTTATGTTCTAGAAATTACACAAATTTTAAAAAGTCAGAATTGGCAAAGTAAAACCTATATTTTGTCTACAGCTCCATGTCCTATTTCATTTCTCCTTTCCTCTCTCTTTTCTTTCTGTCCTTTCCTTTTTTTTTCTTTCAAAGGGAGTGATAGCTATAATTTTCGTTAAAACTGTGCAGCAAGTCATGCTATAAAAGCATGCCTTAGGCAAGTGACAGAGTGACTCTGAGAAGTCCCATAGGTCTAGTACAGCTCAGGAAACTGTTTTATTGTTGACTCTTTGAGTGTTAAAATATTCCCATTTGGTAGTTAGGATAATGACTTGCAACAACTATTTTAATTAATGAATTTTTTATTTGGATTCTTAGAAATTATTTCTTTTGTTTCAAAAGCCCCAGGGCATGAGCAATTTTTAAAAATCATTAATTAAATATTCTGAACAACCAACAGTAACATTAGTAAAATTAAAAGGAAACATTAAACTTTCAGGAAATCGCTATACTTGATAGAATGTCTTGTGCATCAAGATCAGAAAGTTTCAGCTTGCTTATAATTTGATATTGGACACCTAAATCTGTGTCATGGAAGCCTATGCAATAATATGGAATTTCTGAGCTATTCAGCAGTTTTTGAGCTCCTAAGGATGTGAAATGTCCACATGCCACTATTTTGACAGAGTTTTAGAGACCCTGAATTAACCTTATAAAGACATTCCTGTTTCTTCATGACAGTGATATATTTGACATCTTATGACTTAACATTATCTGCTTTGTTGCAGTTTTGTGAACTTTTTCTAACAAGCTGAAGCAGGGAATTTTCAGAATACATCCAAATTATATGCAGTAATATTTGTGTTTGAATAATAGGTGTGACATAATATACAGGCAGTTTAATATGCCATAGTGAGATTAACGGGGTAAGATCTAATAAATGTATTGTTATTATTATGTTCCTCTTTGGATTAACAACATGGAATAATGACTCTCTGATGCACTGACAAATTTTTTCATAGTAATTCATCATCTCATGTTCAGTCTTGCTAATTTTCTCTGTTCCCCTGACTATCACCCAATACATACAGAATGAAGAAAAGAAGGGAAAAGGGGGGAAACTAGCATGTATTTTGTACTTGTTATTTACAAGGGACTGTGCCCATTTCCTCCAGTACTCTTGCCTGGAAAATCCCATGGACGGAGGAGCCTCATAGGCTGCAGTCCATGGGGTCACTAAGAGTCGGGCACGACTGAGCGACTTCCCTTTCACTTTTCACTTTCATGCATTGGAGAAGGAAATGGCAACCCACTCCAGTATTCTTGCCTGGAGAATCCCAGGGACAGAGGAGCCTAGTGGGTTGCTGTCTATGGGGTCACACAGAGTCAGACATGACTGAAGCGACTTAGCAGCAGCAGCAGCAGTGCCCATTTCAGCTTTGTGTTATTATCAATTCTTAAAACAGTCCTATAAGATAGTTCATTACTCTCATTACTGATGAAACAAGACTCACAAAGTTTATGGCACTCTCTCCAATGCCACACAGCTAATGGTACAGTGGGAATTTGAGTCTTGGACTATGAGACTGTGAGGCCTAAACAAAAGATTTAGATGCAGCCCCTTATTTCACACCCTCTGTTTATTGTGTAATATCATATGGTGTCTGAAACATTGAAGTCTTGTAGATCCTGCTTTCTAATTTTGAACACCAAAAAATTCTAGGTGAGGAATAATCGATCACACTTCTTATATACTGGGCCAGGTCTTAGTACCAGCGGTAGTAATCTTTTGTGACTGGTAGTGTGAATAGCATCTTCATTTAAAAAATGATGATAAAGAAGTACAAAACAAGTAAGAAACTTATCCAAGATTACATAGGTAGTAAATTTTGGAGCCAGACTTGATCTAACTATGATGTAATATCTAACTATCTCTGCTATGTAATACAGTAGATGGATTGTTTTAAAAGTGGCCAAGAATTTTAATTTGCATTTGCACTCACATTACTTTAATTATTATCTTTCCAATAAGATATATATTATGGCATGTAGGCCGGATGACTCAGAGTTACTGCAACCTAATCCTCACAGAGAGCATCAGAATGCAAGGCATTTTCTTCTATAATTAAGTTCATATTTGAAACTAGATGAACATTGCAAATATATCTAGCTAGAGGCAAAAAGTTACATGAAAAATAACTATACAAATTGGCCTGATGCTATAAACAGAGTTTCATATTTCATATTTTAAAATAGTTAACAGAATATTATTACCCCACCATATTATCAAGTTAATGTTAGTAGGTCCAGTCTTTTCTATAATGAGATAAATATTTTAAAAGTATTTAAAAGTTATTTTCAATGTAAGTGATACTTTATACATTATAAATATAAAAATGATCACGATTTACCTGATAGTCCCAACAGCAAATGATAAGTGTTAACAATTTGGGGATATTTTTCTCCCATGTTTGGTATCTGCAAGTAATTTATGGTGGTGAAATTACACTGTATGTTTTATTTTGCTTCATATTTCTTTCAGCTAGTGTTCTAACATGGATTTCCCTCCTTGTTTAGTTATCTATTCCTACATAACAAATCACCTCAAAACTAGTAGCTTTAAGCAATACAAATTTGTTTCCTCGAAATTTCTGTGGGTCAGGAATCTTTTATTTATCTCTGGCTCAGCAGTCTCTCAGAAGGTTGCAATCAAGATGCTGGAGAGGACTACCATCCCCAGACAGCTTTGCTGAGACTGGAGGATCTGCCTTAAAGGTGGCCCAGTGACAGAACTGCTGGCAGGAAAACTCCATGCCTCACCAGCTATTGGCGGGAGGCCTCAGTTCCTCCCTGTGGGTATCTTTCTGCAGGGCTACTCAAGTGTCCTCATGGCATGTCAGCTGACTTTCCCCAGAGTAATCAAAAGGTACAGGGATGGAAATCAGAATGTCTTTTATGACCTGGCCTTCAAAGTCCCGCTCCATCATTTCTGTACTCTTTCTGGTTATATAAGTCAGTCTCATCCCATATGGAAGGGGCTTTCCTTTCATAAATGTTAATGCCAGAATACACAGATCACTGTAGCCCAATCTGGATGTTGGCTATGACACGACTATTAACATTTGTTAAAAAACACTTTAATGTGATGGTGTAAAGAAATGTTCTTGCTTTTCAGGAAGTGGATTCTCAAACTCACAGCTATAAACAAAGGTGGGCAAATACATGCCATCTTGGATCCAGGGAACACCCAGAATTTGACAAGAGACTCCTGACTCAAATCCTCTGAGGATTGTTATTTCTCTGTCTACTCCACTCCTCCTCCATCATTTTTCAGGATCATCATCCCCCAGAGGACTGCCCACGAGGGGTCACCAAATTAGAGATGGCGTGGGAGCCTTGTCCTCAGGGCCTGTTGTGTGTCAGCTTGTCCCTAGCAAAAGCTTGGGGAACAACGAACAGATATAGGAAAGAGACTTCACCTCATGTCTCTTCTCCTTATCCTGGCCCTCTCAAAGCAAGAAAAATAAACTCATGAAGAGAAAGGGTGTGTGTAAAAGTAAATCAATGTTTGCATGTGTTCAGTGAAATCACAAACAGTATCCAAATATTATGTGTCAACATGCATCTGCACTTACTCTGGAAAAGAGGAACACATCCATCATTCTGTTTCTTTAAAATCTTCCATTGGAACATCTTGGACTGTGAGGATATGGAAAAGAAAACAAGAATCTGTAAACATGGCAATAAAGAAATATTTTCCCCTTAAAATTGATTCCTCAAAGCTTTTTTTGCAACAAATCACTTGGCAACCCTCTGAACATCAAGCAAGAAATGGATATTACGATATCTTTTGCAGATACATTAGCTTTAACCAGTTTTATAAACTTGATCTATCAAAGAACCATAGAAATTTAGTTTTACTTTTTCAGAAAGAACTAAAGGGACATTAGGGTCAAGGTCACTTAAGAAATACCATGTATTACTCATTTTAACTATTTCCAATCAAAACTGTGGGCTTCTTAATGCTGTCTAGTTGGATGCAAGTTTCTGTAAGGGGTAGTATAGGACAGACTCCTGAATCTTAGGGTCAGGGCCTCTGTAGTTTAACTTTTGAGTTCCTGAAACACAATGTCTGATAGTGGCGTGATTGTTCGACATTTCAAAACTGGATTCTTCTTTATTATCAGAATGTTAATGTGCACATGTCAACAGACACTCAATAGGACTCCAGAAATGGCTTCAATGTTCAAATGCAAGAGAGGTCAATGCACACAAAGCAACTGGGAATCTAAAGGCAAATCATGAAACACGGATATATTTTTCTGTATTTTATTAAATCTCCTACTTCTATTTTTAATATTTTGTACTTTTTCTACATTAAAACTATAAAGTAGTATTTTCCTGAGACATGTAAAGCAATAACAATAATTGAAATCACTAATACAATGCCAACTACATGCCAGGCACTCTTCTAATTGTTTACATACATTATCTCATGTAATCTTCCCAAAGCCCCATGATTTTTAGTTATTTTGTGGATTAAGAAATTGGGTATAGAATGATCAAGTTGTACAAGGTCAAACAGCAGCTAGGGAGTAGGGCTACAATCCAAAAGATGGGAGAGTCTGTGTTCAAAATCCATATTGCTAAGCACATTTTGATGTTCAGTTCAGTTCAGTCACTTAGTCATGTCCAGTTCTTTGCAACCCCATGAACTGCAGCACACCAGGCCTCCCTGTCCATCACCAATTTCCAGAGTTTACTCAAACTCATGTTCATTGAGTTGGTGATGCCATCCAACCGTCTCCACCATATTTTGGCCTCAGGTCAAATAACAGGGAGGGAACAGAGCCCTGCCCTTCAACATAAAATTGGATTAATGATTTACTGAGCATGGTCCCACCCATCAGAACAAGACCCAGTTTCCCCCTCAGTCAGTGTCTCCCATTAGGAAGCTTCCATAAGCCTCTTACCCTTCTCCATCAGAGGGGAGAAAGACTGAAAACCACAACCACAGAAAACTAACCCATCTGATCACATGGACCACAGCCTTGTCTAACTCAAAACTATGAGCCATGTCCTGTAGGGTCACCCAAGACAGATGGGTCATGGTGGAGAGTTCTGACAAAACGTGGTCCACTGGAGAAGGGAATGGCAAACCACTTCAGTATTCTTGCCTTGAGAACCCCGTGAACAGTATGAAAAGGCAGAAAGATAGGACACTGAAAGATGAACTCCCCTCTTGATGTGGTGGTGGTTTAATCACTAAGTCGTGTCTGGCTCTTGCGACCCCATGACTATAGCCCTCCAGGCTCCTTCATCCATAGGATTTTCCAGACAAGAATACTAGAGAGGGTTCTGTTTTCTTCTCCAGGGGATCTTTCTGACCCAGAGATCAACCTTTCTCTCCCACACTGCAGGCAGATTCTATACCCACTGAGCTACCAGGGAAGCACCTCTTGATGCTACGTCCCAATTACAGAAAAAATGAAACATATGAGACATACAGAGTTTTTAAGACCTAACTCATGTGGTGATGGACAAAATGTTCATAGTGGCTGAATAGTAAATGCCTTACGGTGCCATGTTTAGAATATTTAGAAGCACTTTGGAAAAAATTATGTATTTTAGGCAAGTATGTTGCATAGATACATGCTTTTTCTCTTAGAGACCAACATGTGTAATGTGGATATTCCCTGCCATCCTCTCAACCATCCCTCCTGTCTATATGCAGCAGAGAGAGGGTTTACTAGAGAGTGAAAGATTCTTGAGCCAAAAATAGCTCAACCACTCTGTGCTACCCTTTTGTATGAAGTCACTAATTTGAGGATGAATGCCTTTCTGTTTTTATCAGAGCAGCTGAAGGAAATTTCAGTATTAGACAGTACTTGGATTTGTCTTTCCCTCAGACTCTGAACTTGCAAATGAGGGCAAATATACAAATCATTACATTTAAGAGAAGACAGATCTCTTATCAGTGTCAGAAAAAAATGGAAACTAAAAGTTCATAAAAATGCTAATGATCATATCTTTCCCAAATGCTCTGGTTTAGTACAAAGTTTTTTTTTTTTTTTTTTTTTTTTGATAACACCATATAATGCTCTCTTCCCTATTGCCTGTTAATCTCTATTTCTCAGTATGAACTTGGAGCAAATAACATATTATAAAAAGAAACTGAATTATTTTCCAAATATAATACTAAGATAGTAATGCAGTTATTGGGCAGAACAGCATGCTTTGCTCATTAGCAATGAACTCAGATGTGAATTCTCCTCTGTACCAGCTCTTTCCTCACTCCCATCGCTGCTCTCCAGACGCAGTGAGCCGGCTGAGCGCTTGCTACAGAGTAGAGGCCACTTTCTCTTCACCTCCATCAGTGTCTGTCCTTTGCTTACAGTTGAGTTTCTTACAGCTGTTCCTTAAACATCAGCAAGAACTGGTTTTTCTAATTGTGTGGCAGCTGTCACCTCTATAGTTATAAGCCTGAGTTTGCTTAAGTGGATAAATAGAGCCTTGTGTACTGATGCTAACTTATCCACTGAGAATATGGCCTTGTCATTTAAATGTAGACTAGTTCAACCTGTTGTTTGAGTAACATCCTTTGACCTAAGTTGAAAAAATGTCATGCAAAGTAATCAAAGGCACATACACAATTAACTCTGAAGCAAGAGAAGGTAAGGAAACCTAACTTTTATAGATTTTTAGCAATAAATCTTCTCCATAGATAAGAGGTATTGTCTTTTTGAAGAGAAAGAGAGAAATTTACTAATCCACCATTAGTCTACTTTTTAACATAACCCCCCACAGGTGACTTCAAAAAACCAGAGTTGACCTGATCTATTTCTATATCAGGTGATAAAATGAAGCACCTGCTTATAGAACAATGAAATGCTCCTGTTTGAGGATGTTTTACCTGCTTTTATCCAGGAATCAAATCCATCAACTATACTTTAAAAAGCTATGAAAATGTAATGACAGAGTAGTAATTACATAGCAGATTGTGTGATATTTATTGCAAAATTGAGTACAGATTTCAATTATATTTGAGTTTCACATTTTTGTTTTTGTTGACTTTTTGTTTAAAAAAGAACTTACTACAAAACAAAATAACAATTGGAAAATACTGTGTGTGGTTTTATTATGGTTCCAAAATATCATATGTGACCTTACTCAAAAAACATTTTTACATGAATATATGATTCTCAATTTGTGGAATCTTTCTTTTATTCCTTGTTCTGTTTCTAAAATCAGAAAAAAACAGTATGGATCAAGAAGGAGTTATTGACTTGTGCTAATTAAGGCTGCCCTAGATGAAATTTGGTTGCAGATTTAAATTTCTAAGTATTGAGATAAATGCAATAAGCTACTAAAATGAAACCTAGTAGAAATTGTTTCTATAACCAGAATTTGTTAGTTTGCATATTAAATATGTTTTATATAATCAACATTTGGCAAGCTGTACACTGTCAGACCCTTCCTATATTTGACTGGGTCTATCTGTGACTTTCTTAGTGTCTATGCTGCTGGGTCTTTCCATTTCTCTGTAATTCCTAAAGGGTTTCTTCACTTCCTTTCTGCAGAGACACAAAGCAGGGCTTGTCTGCTTGCTCTGTGACTGACTCTGTACTAAGTCTTATATATTGGACTGGTATGTGGGACATTAAAAATAGAGATTGTAGAGGGTTTTTTTTTTTTTTTTTTTTTTTTTGGTATTCTGAATACTATTATTGTGACCCATGGGTGATAAACTCATTTAGCCACAATTGATAAATTTATCTGAGTATAGGACTGGCCAGCAGAACAAAACAAAATTGCTCACCATAGCTTACATTTAAGAGGTATGGTATGTTATTTTTTTAAGTAAATTAGAGAATTCTAGGCAAGAAATACCACACAGTAGCTCTAACTTGCAGTCAGGCATGATGTGGCATCAGCTGGTTGGTGTTTGGTCCATTTGGTGGAAGACCAGCTTGAGAAGGGCCCTGATCAGCTCTGACCCTTGGTGTTCACACCCTTGAGCAGTTCTCTCCCACATCACACCAGGATTAATCTGTGTGCTCAGTGCAATATGACGGAAGCGATGATATGTCACATCTGAGATTAGGTTATAAAAACACCCTCTGACTCTCTTCAATCCTTAATTTGTGGAAGCAAGCTGCCACATGATGAGCAGGCTTATGCAAGGTCCACATGATGAGGAACTGAAGCCAATGGGCCAATAGTCACATAGTGAGATTGGAAGCAGATCCTGCAAATGAGTCAAATCTTCAGATGACTGCATTCCTAGCTGACAACTTGACTGCAGCTTCATGAAAGACCCTGAGTCAGATCCATACTATTTGCATATTCCTGAACTCTTGACCCAAAGGGACTCTGTGATATACTAAATGTTTGTTATTTTAAGAAGCTGGATTTGGGGATAATATGTTACAGAGCTATACGTAGCTAATACAAGGACCATAGCTAAGGTATCAGGAAACAGTTTAGTTTCTTGAGTGTGGGAGTTGACAGGGCAGTGCTTTAAGCCACCAACTAAGTGGACTGTGCCTGTGGCAACAATCAACGCAAAAGAAAAACAGTCACAGGTACAACTTCACACCCACAATGGAACCGGCCTATACCAGTTGCAAAATTGCTCTCTGTAAACTTATTAACTCATTTGGGTTAACTCGAAACAGTTCAGTTAAGGAGGTTTCTTTTCTAATTTTTACACATGAAGAAAGTAAGTCCCAGAACATCAGTAGCTTTGAGGATGTATAGTTGTCAAGTGGCAGAGCCATTAATTCAATCTTAGTTCTGTTTAACTGTAAAAGAGTTAACCTCTGATAATTGTTAGCATTTATGCTATATTGTCACCCCGTTTATTTAACTTATATGCAGAGTACATCATGAGAAATGCTGGACTGGAAGAAACACAAGTTGGAATCAAGATTGCAGGGAGAAATATCAATAACCTCAGATATGCAGATGACACCACCCTTATGGCAGAAAGTGAAGAGGAACTAAAAAGCCTCTTGATGAAGGTGAAAGTGGAGAATGAAAAAGTTGGCTTAAAGCTCAACATTCAGAAAACAAAGATTATGGCATCCGGTCCCATCACTTCATGGGAAATAGATGGGGAAACAGTGGAAATAGTGTGAGACTTTATTTTTCTGGGCTCCAAAATCACTGCAGATGGTGACTGCAGCCATGAAATTAAAAGACGCTTACTCTTTGGAAGGAAAGTTATGACCAAGCTAGATAGCATATTCAAAAGCAGAGACATTACTTTGCCAACAAAGGTTCGTCTAGTCAAGGCTATGATTTTTCCTGTGGTCATGGATGGATGTGAGAGTTGGACTGTGAAGAAGGCTGAGCGCCGAAGAATTGATGCTTTTTTTTTTTTTTTAATTTTATTTTATTTTTAAACTTTACATAACTGTATTAGTTTTTCCAAATATCAAAATGAATCCGCCACAGGTATACATGTGTTCCCCATCTTGAACCCTCCTCCCTCCTCCCTCCCCATTCCATCCCTCTGGGTCGTCCCAGTGCACCAGCCCCAAGCATAATTGATGCTTTTGAACTGTGGTGTTGGAGAAGACTCTTGAGAGTCCCTTGGACTGCAAGGAGATCCAACCAGTCCATTCTGAAGGAGATCAGCCCTGGGATTTCTTTGGAAGGAATGATGCTAAAGCTGAAACTCCAGTACTTTGGCCACCTCATGAGAAGAGTTGACTCATTGGAAAAGACTCTGATGCTGGGAGGGATTGGGGGCAGGAGGAGAAGGGGACGCCAGAGGATGAGATGGCTGGATGGCATCACTTGACTCGATGGACATGAGTCTGGGTGAACTCCGGGAGTTGGTGATGGACAGGGAGGCCTGGCGTGCTGCAATTCATGGGGTCGCAAAGAGTCAGACACGACTGAGCGACTGATCTGATCTGATCTGACTGAGCCACAATGAGTGCCCAGTACCATGACATTTTTATCTTCCTTTAGTTAAGAAAAAAAAGAATTTCTTCTAATCCTAAAGCCCCTGATAGATAGGTATAGTTCTTATAAATAGATCAATGGAAAAGGCCTTTTTAGAATGTAAGTATTAACATGGGGAAAGGAATGCTTTTAAGAATTCATCTTGTTTCTTATATTGTCCCCTAAGACTATCTTCCAGGTACTTACTCATTTTGTTATTTCTCCATATTAAAGACATTCCTGCTGCCCTTAACAGACTTATCAGAGGAATTATTTCCTTTTCTAAATCATTTACTCTTCTCCTTTTCATTAGCTTGAATAATGAAACATTACCTGCATGCCCTCCTTGTACATACATTTGAAAGAAGAAGAAAGCAAAACTTTCAAATGTATCTGAGGACATTTAGATTAGAAACTCTAAAGAAAGGATGCCTTAGTATCAAAGTATCAGGAAGATGTTCTTAACATCAAGGATGTGATTATCAATATTAAAATAAGCAATGAAAATCAGAGGAAGACTTACGCATGGATACAGTTGAAAACTGCTATCGACTCCTTATTTTATAACATACTTGCAATTCAGGTATGATCTTTTAGTGTAGACCCAGGCCATTTTATATAGAAGATTATATTAAGGGACAGAGATTATAGTTTTTTTTCCTATCAGGTCAGATTTTTCTGAAAACTCCACCTCTGTTGAAGGGACCAACCAATAAATGTCTAAGTTAATAGAGATATGAGATGAAAAAGACCCCCCTGTATTAACTATTAACTTTATTAGGGGCTGCTGCTTCTGATTCCTCTCAATGTTGATATAGCACTTTGTGATGCAGCAGAAACACACACACACAGACATTTTTTATTCCTTTTCCTTTTCTCCCTTAACTCTAGAATTAGTTGGCTCTATTTCCGCCGAAGTACACAATGAAGGAACTTTCACAAACTGTCAACACCTGGAACACGTTTTCTCTTGGTGAAGGTGAAATAGGTATCTTCACTCTGAATGGGGAAATAAATTAGACCCTTGTCACGCCTGACTTGAACATTTACTCGGTATTAAACTAGTTTCTTTAATTTCAGTGTTGTAGGATTAGATACTTCGAGTAGCAAGATCTTTTTTCCTTGTAAAATAAAAGTGACCTGCTTTCAAAAATGTCTTCTTTGCTGCAATAGATAATAGATCTATGCTAACCTTCAACTTTAATAGCTTCAGGGCCCATGTAATGGAAGCAAAAATAAATGTTATGAGAAAACATAACAGAAATACTTCCACATGCAGACTTCGATATGGTCAATGTTTACTCTGATTTGTGTTTCAATTTAATTCTCCAAGTTGTTAAAACATTCTTGGCTGCTGTTGAATGCGCCTAACTACCTTACTCTTGATTCTGTTCCTAAACTTTCTGATGAGTCAATACTTATTTACAATTTGCTTAACCTGTAGTACCACTGAAGTTATCAAAATGTAAAGTTGGTTGAGAATTTAATACACATCCTGGATATCTCAGGGTAACATACTCTGGAGCATTTTAGGAAAAGAAAACCTGCCCCCATTGAAGAAATGGAAAATTAGTCCAGAAAGTTATAAGACGATAAAGGAGCATATCAAATACAAGCTCTGATGACACTTTAAGAGAAAGAGGTAATGATTATAGTGCTCATATATGTTCATGGTAATGGTGTCATAAATTATCATTAATGACTCAGGTCCATGTTATTTAATTTCTAGGCTTTCCTACAAATTTTTGGTAGCGCTGAATACATACTTTTCTACATACCTCAAATGAGAATTTCTTACATTCCAAAGTAGTCTGCCAATACACTAGGATAAAACTCTGGAACCCAGAAGTGCTAATCCAACAAGTTTATAAACTTTGTGTCAGTCCTATCACTGACTTGCTCTCCCATCTTACGAATTAGATAAACATTCTCTCAAATTCACCAAACTGCTGTGATAGGATTTAAAATTAGAGTTACCCATTTTAGCATCCTCTTCATTTTGAGACCAAAATTTGTCTAATTCTGTCACCCACTGACAGTTCTTCATACTCCACTCCTTGTTCACGTCATAATATTATTTCTCTGCCTGTTTGAATGCACTCCAGCAGATAGTAAGCTTCTTTGTACGTTAGTCATCTTTATATCCTCCATGTAACCAACAGATCATTTTATGCTGAAAATATGATGGAGTCCTAAACATGATAGCAGATGTAATCAGCTTTATAATTGTAAAACATGAATAATAATTTTATTTGTACTGCAGCATTGTAAACATCACATGCTTTCAATACAGAAAACGAATTTAAAAGAAAAAATCACTAAACATCTAGAAGTCCTAGAGTGCTTTCTAATAGGTCCCACAAATTGTGACCAGGAGCCTGGTGGGCTACAGTCCATAGGGTCGAAAAGAATTGAACACGACTAAGTGACTTAGCACAGCATACCACTCTGTCATTTTAGTTAACATATTATTTATAAATAATGATGATGTTGCTAATGAAAGATAGATTGATAATACTTATATAGTATTTGAAGTGAAGTAGCTCAGTCGTGTTCGACTCTCTGCGACTCAGTGGCCTGTTGCCTGCCAGGCGCCTCCATCCACAGGATCTTCCAGGCAAGAATACTGGAGTGGGTTGCCATTTCCTTCTCCAGGAGATCTTCCCTTCCCAGGGATTGAACCCAGGTCTCCCACATTATAGGCAGACGCTTTACGGTCTGAGCCACCAGAGAAGCCCCCAAATAGTGTTGTAAGTACTTTATAAATGTTAATTCTCTTGACAGCTCTATGAAGAAGATACTATGATTATATGGAGACTCTAGTTTGATTTCTGGGTGGGGAAGATCCCCTGAAGAAGGGATAGGCTACCCACTCCAGTATTCTTGGGTTTCCCTGGTGGCTCAGGCAGTAAAGAATCCGCCTGCAATGCAGGAAACCTGGGTTCGATCCCTGGGTTGGGAAGATCCCCTTGAGAAAGGAACAGCTATCTACTCCAGTATTCTGGCCTGGAGAATTCCATGGGCTGTACAGTCCATGGGGTTGAAAAGAGTTGGGCACAACTGAGCAAATTTCACTTTCACTTAACAAATAAAGACATTGAGGCAAAGAACAGTTGAATAACTTGCCAAGGTCATGCAGGTAACAGGACACTGAGTTTGGGCCCACAAAATCTTGCTCCAGGATATGCAAATTGACCCAATATACCATATTGACTGAAAATAAAATAGATAGGATGCATTGGTGTCATCTTTTCTGCTCATCATCTTCTTAATCAGTGTCAGGAGGTTACTGTCTTTGATTTACATTAAGAAAACTTATACAGCAGAGTAGAATAAGAGAAACATTGCTTACAATTGGCTTTTAACTTCTATATAAACACAAATATAGATAGCCTTGATTTCCACAATTTTGTGCTGTTACATGGAACAATTCTTGAGTTGGGTTGAGGCCAGGGGCAGTTGGAAAAATCTCACTTGATCAGAAGACTGACTAAAAGGTTTTGCCTCTGTGCAAATATTTTTGTCTATGATTATTTCCCACTTTGCTCTTTAAATATGTTTGTCTATTTTTCAGCATTAAAATCCAGTGTCTGAAATAGGCAAATGAGGTGAATATCATCCTTTTACTGAATGGAGTCTGAGCAGAATGAATGTGCATTTGGGTGAGCCAACCCTTTCCTAGGTTTCTATATAATTTCCTGTAGTAATAAAAGATTATTAACAAACAAGCAAATCTTCAGGCATTTAACTAGACCTAGTGAAGACTAATCCTTGATGGATACAGAGAATCTGGCTTTAGAGTCATGCTAAACAAATTTGGTTTATTATACTTTTGGTGTCCTCATTTTTTGGAAGGTGAGAAAAAGTTAATTAAGCATTTAGACCCATTTGCTTGCCTATAAGTGTGTTTATTATGCTCCAGCTGGATAGCACATTGTTCAGTGAGTACTTTCTTTGCATCCCTAAATCAATTCATCTGTTAGATCATATCCAGTGATTTACCTGCTGTCGTTAATGAACTGAGAGGTCACATAAGCATTGCATGAAGTATGCTCCCAGAGAAAGTTGATTCTTTCTGCAGGATGTCATATTAGGAGAGGAGCTTGTAAGAGCATACCGCTATGTCATATAGCATCTGGCATTCACCCCAAGTGGCCACAGGACGCCATACTTACGGGAAGGATGCTATTGTATTAGCAAGTGATTTATGAACTCCACCTAGGATTCAAGCAGGAAATACTCGCTAATGCAGGAGAAACAAAGGCAAACTTCTAACACTGACTTAAAAACACTCAAATCAGATCAGAACACATGATTTAGACTCATCACTTTAAAAATAAAATTAATAACTTCTTATTTACACATTCAAGATTGTTTCAGGCACTAGAAATAGAATAATAAATAATCATCATTTAAACATAAGTTCTGACTCGAAAATATTTTAAAAATGAGCCCATACCTCAGACTATAAGAGTATCCGATTTTGTTTTCTATTTTTCTAAACATTTAGTATACAAAATGTGGTATTTCAATAGAGTAGATCTTTGCAAAAATCCTGATGGAGCCTGTTATACTCATTATTTTATTGTTTCACCTAGCCACTTGTTATGGTTTTCATTATCTTTATTTCACAGATAGGAGAACTAGTGCTCAATAGGTTAAGTGACCTTTCTATAAAATTGTTGAGACTGATACTCAAATACCATAGGCCTTAAATACCATGCTCATTTCCAATATATTTGCATATGGTAACTGTATTTATGTCTAATTGTTCCTTTGTACTGAGGCCAAAGAAAAACTCATTTATTTTTGTTGTAGTTTATCAGAAGTGTTTTTCTAAATAAGCTTTCTTCTTGACATTGCCAATCATAGTCATGCCTTAAAATTTTTCAGTAGAATTTCTTGACCTTCTTTAGCATCTAAAACTTAACTATCATGTTTCATTTTCAAAGAGAGATTTCCATTCTTATGTAGAACCCCAGTACACTTGAGAATAGCTTCTGGGTTATAGTGAATAGGATTTTTGTTCATCATTATGTTGGCATTTAGAAGTCAGAACTTGTATCTTTCTTTTAATATGGTAAATTTAAATTGCATCGTTTCCTGCCAGGAGGAAAGGAGAACTGAATTGATTCCCTTGAATTTAACCCTTTTTTGGGGGGTGGGGGTGGGGTTTCAGCTCCACAGCTTAGCCTAGTAAGGCAGAAATTAACTTTTAGATCAATCTCCTTTTAAAAGTCCAAAAGGCAGTCATCAAATTCCATTGATTTTTTCTCCCCCATATCATTTTTCCAAGGCTGTATTTTCAATAATACTTTTTTTTTGGATTCACAAAGGTGCCAGAATTCTCTTTCTTTTCTATTAGACCTTATTTTTTCCCCCAAATGATGTTCAGGAGAATGATAATAATAACTGGCCTCAGTTTCTGAGGACTTGCCAACATTTTTTTTTAAGAAGGAATGTGATAGTCTAGGCCTACAATCATTTCCACATGTCCTAGCTCTGAAACTGAGGGGAATAAGTGCCAATCCCAGTTGCCTTATCTTAATATTCAGTGAGTCTGGGAGGTTGCAGACAAATTTGCTTTCGATGCAGGCACTATCATACATCACAGCAATTTCTCAGCCCCTTCATCACACTGGCTCGGGTTGTACTCAGATAGCCAGGACAGCTGTTTTATGCTATATACTGAGCTGTCTCAAAGAAAGATCTGTCTTTGACATCAGGGCAATTCAAGCCCAGTTCAGAGTTTTTTCTTAGGCTTTCAGTTTGGTGGGAGATAATATTTTAGTTTCTATATGATATAGTTAATTCTTATAAAGTTTAATTTGCATGATTCCATTCCAATCCTCAGGGAAATAAAGTGAGTAGAGTTATCTGTTTTCTTAATCTATAGCTGTATCCCATTCATCTCTGTGGCCTAGCTTCTATGATGACAGCATTTTTGTTTACTTGGCATGTTCTGACAGCAGAGAATATAGTCATCATTCAGTTCTGCCTTTTGAGGATGCACATAAGAGAAAGTAAGCAACAATAATAAAGTGACATACTTTACAAGGCAAATTTTGTATAGTGCATAATACATTTTGTTGAGGTCACATTTTGAGCTTTTATTAATAATAATAATATTTGTGATTCTGAGTACTCATAAACAGTTTTTCATCTTCGTTCTTAAAAAAAATCTAAGCAAGTCAAAGTTGGCAAACTCTAACTTTAGTAACATGTACCATCTTATATTCTTTTGCTGTTCCCTTCCATGGTGATATTATATGCACATGCAGAACTTACTTCATTGCAAAATGTTCATCTTTCTGTGCATAAGGCTATAAAAAGGAATTTATTTTGCAGAATATGCCATAAACTCATTTGGTAGTTTATATCTGATTTAAATGAGTACCTTTACATAATTATTAGAATCTAAGATTCATAATGCCTGCTTTGCCAATATGGAACAAATATATGACTCTAATGTGGTAGACCTGATCAAGGTAGTATTGCTGGAATTGCATACTCTTGGAAGCTGCTTAAGAAAATGAACATCACTGAAAACAAAGAAAATATTTCAAATTCATCACAACCTGAGGTACATGTCCTTCTGGCTTAAAGGGAGAAAATAAGCTCATTTTTCCTAAATCGTGATTATAACTAAAGTGTGATTCTCTACCTCAAGAGATGAAAAAACCTAACGTGATTCTGGGCAGTGAGCTTCTCTAGGCAAGAACGGTGGTCTTCCCAGCATGGGTCACTACTCTTCAACACCTACTCACCCCTCTCTTCTGTACTGGGTTAAGGCTCTTTGAAAACCTCTTGATTGAAAAAAAAAAAGACTTCACTGAGGGTCCAGTGGTTAAGACTCTATGCTTTGACTGCAGGGGGCATGTGTTCAGGGAACTGTGATCCTGCATACTGTGCAGTGAAAAAAAAAAAAAAAAAAAAAAAAAACCTCTCGATCTGGAAATATGCAAGGGATGTTGTTACCTATTATTTTAAAGACTCCTTGAGGCAGAAGGGGACAAATTAAGGACAGTGAAAAGCAAAATGATTACAAGAAGGTCTAGGGTAGAAATTGTCAGGGTTAAAGTGTGTCAGTGAGAATGAAAAGGGGTATAAAGGAGTGAAGACAGATGGAGGATAAATATGGAAGCTGGAAAAGTAGACAACATTCTTAGCAATCAAAGGGATGCATGTGTGCATGTGTGCCAATATCTGGAGTGATTTCATAGTATACCATTTATTTGGTATTAATTCTCATCTAGTCTTATATGACTTGAAGGTTCAAGAACCTCACATTACCTGGTTCAGAAGGCCACTGCCTTAATACAGGGGTATGATTTGATAATATTGTTTTAGAACTCTATCAAATAAAGTAGCTAGCTCAATCATAATGAACCACCCATTATCTTCATGGTACTCCTCTGGCAAAATACAAAACAGCCCAGTTAAGACTTCTTTCCTCCTTCCTTCCTTCATCCTTTTCTCCCTTCCTTCTTCTCCCTCTACCTAACTCTCTCATTTCTCTCCTGAAAAGAAATAATAATTATCAGAATTGGACTAGAACTCTATTTCTCCATGAGTTTTCTCCCAGTAGAGAAATCAAACCAAACAATACAACAAACCAAACAACTGACTCAGTTCAGTTCAGTCGCTCAGTAGTGTCCGACACTTTGCGACCCCATGAATCGCAGCATGCCAGGCCTCCCTGTCCATCACCAACTCCCAGAGTTCACCCAGACTCACGTCCATCCAGTCAGTGATGCCATCCAGCCATCTCATCCTCTGCCGTCCCCTTTTCCTCCTGCCCCCAATCCCTCCCAGCATCAGAGTCTTTTCCAATGAGTCAACTCTTCACATGAGGTGGCCAAAGTATTGGAGTTTCAGCTTTAGCATCATTCCTTCCAAAGAAATCCCAGGGCTGATCTCCTTCAGAATGGACTGGTTGGATCTCCTTGCAGTCCAAGGGACTCTCAAGAGTCTTCTCCAACACCACAGTTCAAAAGCATCAATTCTTCGACACTCAGCCTTCTTCACAGTCCAACTCTCACATCCATATATGACCACAGGAAAAACCATAGCCTTGACTAGATGGACCTTTGTTGGCAAAGTAATGTCTCTGCTTTTGAATATGCTATCTAGGTTGGTCATAACTTTCCTTCCAAGGAGTAAGCGTCTTTTAATTTCATGGCTGCAGTCACCATCTGCAGTGATTTTGGAGCCCCCAAAAATAAAGTCTCAAATGCATATGGACATCAGCCTTTAAATTAATAGCTTACTCCCACAGGAAGATAATACTGCCAAATAAATTAGATTACTAAATATCTTTTGGACAGCCTTTAAATGAGTATTGCCCATTTTGTCTTTGTGATTTTTTTGACCCATTGGATGCCATCCAAATGGCACAACAATGATAGTAAGCTTCTAAGAAGACTTCCAGTTCTGAAACCTGTTCTGTCTCTTTATGATAACTGTGCCTCTCTCAGATCTGGTCCAACACGTGCATCAGTAGACAATCTTATTTATCTGATTTTTAAGTTCTTAAAGGAAAGCCTCTCTGGAACAACCCCATACTTAGTTCAGAAGACAGGTGACTATTAACAAAGGAAGCGTACATTAAGAGCAGGATTTAAAGTTGATTCCATAGTTTCCATTGTGGGAAAATTACTACTGAGGTAGGAGACATTAAAAGAAAAACTACTCATCCAAGAAAGGCAATATATTCAAGATTTTTAATACACATAGTTTTCAGGATTCCTAGGATATCGATGGTATAGATTTGATAATTGGAGATGATCATTGGAAATGACTCTGATAGTACATTGCCTCTAGGATAAAAGAAAATATTATTTGTATTTTCTTTAGGTGTGTAGTTCATTGGCTCCTGGATAATGTGAGAAAAGTCTGAGGTAGTAATATTTATCTTTAATTAGCTGCATATTGTTGATTGCTTAATTGGGTTAAGGGAGAGAAAGCTGGTGGAGAATATTGACTCATGGTGATCTACCTCAAGCTCTGGTGATCCATGGACAAAGTTCACTTTATTTGCATCATGTTTAAAAACTTGGCATTTGGTTTCTTTTAGATAGGTTGTGTACCTTGCAGGTTGACCCAGTGCCCCCTACTTTATGTTTTTCTCTGTGAGGTTTATTTCACTCATTTTCATTTGCTGCTTGGCTTCTGAAGTTAAAGACTATTACCATGGGAACAAGAAGATAAGGAAAATAGAATTCCTTGATCACCACCTAACACTTTAGCAGAAAAACAGGATCTGAAGAAAATGATTGTGAGTCCTAAGAGAAACATCAGATAGGTATGTTCTATCAGAATCAAAGTAACAGAGAAAGATGATGAAAACCATATAAGCATGTAATTCAGCAGAAGAGTGAATTAAATGAAGACTAAATGCAGTATGTTGAGAAAGTTGTTAGGGAAATATTGTTGAAATTTGAGAGAGAGATTTCAGATAGTATTGAGAAAAGGAAGTAAGAGTTTGAAGTCACAAGTGAATACAGAAGGGTTAAATAAATACAAGGGGTATAGATATACAACTTTAAGAATACTGTACCTGAACACATTCACAGACTCTTGCACTCACACTGACGTTCACATCTATATATCCAATTGTATATTCAGCTCAGATGGCTAATTAACAACTTAAAGGAAATATATCTTTATTAAATTTGTGATTTTTTTATGCAAAGTGTTTCATTCAAATTATTCCCCATATCTATTAATTGAAACTCCGTTTTTCCAATTGCACACAGATCAGACAACGAGTGGAAGACGCCATTGGGAGGAATGAGAAAACTTACCTCACTTACAAAGGCCTGAATTAATGCACTGTAACATTTAAAACAAACAAACAAGTGAACCTCTAAAGTAGCCTGCATGGAAAACAGTGTCCTCCAGGTGCAGCCAGGTATTGATTTAAAAAAAAAAAAAAAAGAATGGAATATTTGGAAAGAATTTCAGTATATACTGAGAGTTAAATGATAAACCTTAACTTATAGAAATTGGAAGAATGGATTTTAAGTTATGATATATTCAGTTAAGTATGTGGTTCTGCTTATGTACAATCACCACATATTAGTTATGTACTTAACCTACTTGTGTCTGCAAACCATCATCGTAAAATGAGGATAAAGCGAGTTGACTCATAGTTTTTTTCTTTCATAGTTTTCTTTGTATTTTGTTTGCTTTTGGCCTTCTATGTGTGAGGTTCTAAGTATAGCATCAGGAATACAGAGGTGGGCTTTTAATAAGTGTTAACTGTTACTTTCTGTGGTACCTAAATAGATCTCAAAATGTACTAAACTCTATCATTCAAGTGTGATCTTATCCTGTCTGATGCTGATTTTGTATTTCATATATTTTTGCATTGTGACATTTGTATACATCATATTTTTCTTGACAAAACTTCTAAGTAGAAATTCTTTGTGCCCTTTATTGCCTAATCCACAGCAGTGCTTTCAATCAACTATTTTACTAATAACCTTCTTTACAACCCATGGGGAAAACTTGGGAGGATTATCTCATAAATCTTCAATTTTCCCTCATTTAACAGTATCTACCATCCAGAGTTTCTGTAAAATAATTTAAAATACCTCACACAGTATCAGGCATGGCTTAAGTATTATATAAATTTCTATTTCCATCTCTTCTATTTAGATTTAATAAATAACAGTGTTGGTGGTAGTGTCAATTATTTTCTAATTAGCTTTTAGAAGAGCACAGACAATGGGTAAGCGGAAGGACAATGGGTGAATGGAAATGGGTAGGGCTCCAGGTGCCTAAAGGGCAAAGCTCCTATAATATGGGCCCATTCTACCAACTAGGAAGGAATAAATGTTAAGAAGACAAAGTTATTTTAGGTGTGATATGACATCTTTCTTTAGTCACAAAACCACTATGTTTTCTCATATTTTCTTATTCATATGATGTTTCCCATTATAGAATAACAATTTCAAATAAAGGAGCATCTTTAGAAGAAATCTGCCCTATTTTAGGATAATCATCCAAAGTTTTTCGTCGGTAATAGTGTCCTCTTTACCTGTCCCAAATCTAGAAATCCAGACAGGTCACTTTACTCCACAAACTTTCTGTCTTTTCTTTGAACCAAGTAGCAAGAACAACCCTGTACCTTCAGTTGAAGAAGGTGAGCATCACCAACTGGCTAGGTAGTTCAGCAGCTCTGGGGCTGTAAAGCACATGAACTTCTCTCTAGACAGCAGCTAAGGCAGACGAAAGTGAGAAATCCATTATAATAACATGCTTTCTGAGGAAAGGGGATTACAGGTAATTTTCTTTTATTCCCTAGTAACAGGATTTTAATACAGTGCTGAGACAGTAGTTGAAAATCAAATACCTCATTGAATTAAGGTGAAAAACAGGTGAATTGTCTTATTCCTTTTTCAAGACTTTGAAAATGTGGAAGTTAGACTTTTTTTTTTTTTTTGGTGAATAGTTCTTTGAAAATCAGATATGCTTCACTATCTAGAGCACATTTCCCCCCCCCCAGGCAGAATTCAATATGAACAACTGTAAATTCCATGAAATTCATAGTACTGGAGTTGTGAAAACAGAGCACTTGAAAATGACCACATACTCTAGGAAATATACATTCCAATACTCATGTACTTAAACTTGCAATTGCAAATGTATTGTGTCTATCGGTGAATTTCTTGTGCTGAGGCAAGACTAGAGACATTTAGGAAAATTGTGACAGAACTGTAATTTTGTTCTTTCTTACCACTTCTTCTTTGCTGGTTTGCCTGCTGACTGGTAGTTGTAGTTGCAATCAACAAAGTTTCTTCTTTCAGGCAGCTCTCTCCTTATTGGCCTAGAGTCACTGTATAAAATGTTTGTTTCTAGAATGATAGTTAGGGAGCCAGTGCTGTTGATTCCCATAAACCAAGAGCCTAAATTTACTGAAATTCTTTCTCTATTCATATATACGAACTCCTGGATACTATTTCAGTATAGACTGTGTATGTACCGGAAAGACTGATGGACCAAAATCCATACCCAACTTGACTACATCCAAGGAAAGTTACATACACTTTGTGGGCCTAAAGATTTTTATTTTAAAAATGGAGGAATCTAGTTTAGATTATATATGGTCCAGATCAGTTCTAAAATTCTGTTACACACACACACACACTCCCACACTTACTTAACTACCAAACAGTGGCTCCTTCAACATATGGTTTGTAACTTCTGGGACATAGAAGATGATCAATAAATATTTGTTAAGTAATTAAAGGAAAACTGCACATGTATGTTTTGTTAAATAGCAAAGCTTACCGAGTTACTTACCAAAATTAACTCATTTTCTTCCAAGTTTATTTGTATGCTTCAAAGCTGTGTGCATAATTTAGATCCCCTACAAGATGGAATGTTGATATATTAAACCTTGACTATTGGTTTCTAATGGAAAAACCAATTGAACATTAAGCAGAATGTTTGTAGCAGTAACTCTAATGGTACAATGAATAGCTGATTAGCACCATGATGTGATTAAAGAGAGGTGAAGAACCTTCTATTTCAGCCCCTTCTGAGGACTTGTGCTGCTGCTGCTGCTAAGTCGCTTCAGTCGTGTCCGACTCTGTGTGACCCCATAGATACTTGTACTCTATGCTAAATTGTTTTGGAGCCCAGCTTTGTATTACACTGATTTTGCTGAGTGAATAGGAACCTGAAATTATGGTTTTCATAAGAATTTACTCAGTTTGTCTTTCATAACAATGTTAACACACAGTGTTTTACTGTTGGGATCCCAAAAGTAAATATAGAATGATATCTGTTTTAAAAGATAAAATAGCATAAGCTTAAGGTTGAAAATAAAGATCCTCATAACAACTTAAACCAGGCAAACAAAATCATCTACCTACAGAGGACAGTTAGCATTTGATGCAGTGTAAACAAAAACCCTGATCACACTGTAGAACCACAGAGGAAAAATATTGATATCATATTTTGGCAAAAGAGCATGTGGTTTTTGCAGGAATTGTGACATATCTATGCTGCTGGTAAAGCTTACATTAACTGGTCCATGGCTTCTGAGTACAAAATGTCTCTTTACAAGTTTCAAAGGGACAAAAATGAAGAGAAAGAAGTTTATCTCCAATGTATGGGCAGACTTCCTTCATTTCTGCATGTGAATTCCAGCATAAATCAAAAAGCCAATAGAAATTGATTGAAGTGGAACTGAAGCCAGATGGTGACACAGAGGAGAGAAGGGTCCTCAGCTGGCACTCACTACTGCCCAACCATGCCATGATGACAACGCAGGGAGTTGTTGGAGAGAAAAATACTGTTTTTCTCCCCGTCAAGTGCAATTTCAATCATGGCTGACTTAAGGCATATTACAGTTTAGTGGAATTTCCAATATGTAATTTATATGGATCTGTAAATTGCATTCATTTCCTTATAATACATAAAGTCATGCATTAAAATTTCACTGAACTTTCTCTCACATAAGATAATACATATTATTACTAATATTTACACTCATCATTTTTCTTAATCTCTAGGGACAGAACAACAGCTGCAGATTGTCTTTAATCTATCAGATATTATACCAGATACAAATGCACAATCTTCTGAATCATTTCATCAGTTTCCAAAACAAGAATATAAACATGAGTTATCATCTGTCACAATAGCTTTAAGTGATCAGCTTCTGCAATTGATCAAAATTAAGCCATTAAGCAAAATTATAATACTGGGAAGTTTATGATAAAAGGATCTCTGTATATCCTGAATATTCCACAGCCATAATGCAATTTCTCTGGAGGCTAAGAGAGTGTATTTTATGTCCCCAGGGCTCTCTAATATTAGATATCTATTCCCTGAGGCTAGAAATTAGGCCTGAAACCAGTAGAATTGTTGAAGCTTCAGTGGCAGAAATTCATAAGCAACACAGATGTGAAATCTCTTGATACATTTTTCTTAAAAATAGTTAATATTGCCCCAAGTACATGGCCTTTAATCAGTCATAGTTTCTTTAGGCAATGCGCACACACATACACACACACAGACACACACACACACATATAGTAGATGCACAGAGCTAAAAGAGAGTCAAAATCTAATGCCTCATTTTCCTATTTACCACTTAAATATCTGATCCCTGTATCCCTGTATTACTATTATTATAAAGCGTGTGCCCACTGAGGAGAGTTGAGAAATAGCAAAAACACAGAACTTGAGGTATATAGAGTCAAGAGTACAAAGTGAAGCATTTGGCAATCTCTTCTTGTTTGCAAGGAACAAAGGCAAAAAGCTAAATTCCTTTTCAACAAATTGCAAAAATACTTGGGGAAGTAACAATGTCATGAATCACCCATACATACTACCACCCCTCACAGGAAGTCAACTAGGTGACTGAAATATATTTCTGGAACTAGAACAACTATTATGCAAGACTCAACAAAGTTACCTTGTTGATAACCCATGTGCTGCTCTCAGCTATTATTTTCTATACTTTTGCCAAGATCTGTTTCAAGAAAGCTTTTCTATGATCCTTGGTAGAACTGCATTCTATTGACATTCAATCATTCACTCATTCATCGGATATTTATAGAGTACCCATTCTTATGCTAAATACTGGGGATTTATGAAAACAAGACATATAGTCCCTACCCTTGTGAAGCTCAGAGTTTAGTGGGAAGAAGAGTATCTAAGTATGATTCTGTAATTAAGATAAAGTTGTATAAGAAAAGTACAGGCTTCTGTCAGAGCAAGTACTAGATGCCTTCTTCCCTGTGTTTTCTACTTATATGTGTTTTCTACTTATATGTGTTTTCTACTTCCTACTCTCTGTGGCTCTTGCTTAGTAGGCCGTATTTTAGATCTTGCCTATTAATAATGACTCAATATTCTGTCAGAAAGAAATTGATTGATTGATGGACTGATTGATTTGGTCACTATCGACTTAGAGCATGTTTTGAGAAGAGCAAATATTGCCAAGATGTCTCAAAAGCTCCTGAACCTAAGATGACTGGCTCTGCAAAAGCCACTCATTCACTTGTGTTCAGGCTGAAGGGGACATATAGTAAAAGCATATGGACTTATTTATGAGGAATTCTTTGGAAGGGCTACATGTGTAGCAGGGATTCCAACTTTTCTGTTTGAAATAGATAGGGCTCTTGTGTGACGTAGCCAGATTTGAATACATGCATCTTGTTCTTCTTGTAATGGTTGAGTGCTTCCAGAAAATTCTCTTTCAGACTGTTTTAGTCAAGATTATTTAGTAGACAAAAATCACATCTGTAATTTGAACAGGGAAATATTAATGTCAAGAAGTATTAAATTGGTTAAAGGAGATTAAATCCAAAAAAAGGTAAAGAGATCCCCACAAAACACAGCTATAGCAGAGATAGCAGAGTTGGGGAATGTTAGTACCTCCAGAGCTGAAGAGAGAACACAAGGAACAAACAGACTTGGAGGTGGGTTCCTCCCACCTTCTTGATCAAAGTTGGGATTCAGATCTCACCCGAGAGAGATGGCTGGGGCCCCTTTGGAATACAAGGTTCATTGAAGTGCTGCAGGAAACTACTCCAGAGATGTCAGTAGAACTCTCCAGGGATCCATCTATTGAAATTGGCATGAAAGTCACTTAGAAACTATGTGCTGTGAAGTAGGGAAGCTAAGTGGAAGGCTGCCTGCTGTGATGCTGGTGAGACTCACTGGCAAGCTGTTGCTAGGATAATGGTGAGACTTGCTGTAGAGCTGCCTCGGGGTGTCCTGCCAGCCCCATTTACTATCATTGCGTTGCTAGGAAAGTACAAGGCTGGCAGGGTCCAGCTGCAGCATCATAAAACATAGAATGAAAAGTAGATCTGAAGTTGAGAAGCTTTAGGCAAATAACTAGCATACACTCATAACTAGAGTTGAAGGGTTAGCTTTCTTTTGACATGGTTTTCTATTATCTTGACAACTTTTGTAATGCTCTGATGAAAACTTGTGAAAGTCTCTCATTCATGTCTGACTCTTTGTGACCCCATAGACTATACAGTCCATGGATTCTTCAGGCCAGAATACAGAACTGGGTAGCCTGTATGAAAACTTATATTTTACTTAACTTACATTTAGAAAAATGTTTTATTCTAAAATTATTTCCTCAATATCACTTTGTCTAAATATAATCCTATGTAATGATATATAATGATGAGTTCAACTATCTTATAGTAGTATTAATGCTCACATACAGATTTATTAGATTTGTGCATCTTCAGAAAATTTGAGATCAATTTAATTCAGTACTTGCTCACTATCTACTACGTGCAAATCTCTTTATAAAGATGAAAGGATTTAAAGATGACTGTGTTCTCCCAATTATATGAGTAAATAAATTGATACAAAATAATTTTAATATAATACAAATTTTTTTGTGTTATTACATTCAGTCATTTGACTCACATTGTTTGGCCACCTACCATGAGCCATGTAACTTGTTGTAGTTACAAAATACGAAGACATTAGGGAGTTCCCCTGGAGATCTCAGAGATTCTTTGTAAAAATTGAGATTTGAATTGTGCTTTGAAGTGTGGAATTATTCTTCAGTAGCTGAATTCGGGGAATAGAAAATGAGCAGTCAAGACAGAGACAGCAACCTTAGCAAGGGACTGGAGAGGAGTGTAGGAATTGTTCCATTTAGTATGTTCAAATCATAGTCAGCCTACAGTATTTTTTGCCTAAATAGATTCGCTTGTCCTCTCCCTCCTCTTTTTAGATTGCCATACACTGCAGTTAGATTAATCTCTGCATGACAAAGTTTAGATTGTTTTGTTACTGCTTAGTGTCTCAGTACTTTCAGATTCCTGCACACTGAAATAGGAATAAATGCCTTCTCTTGCTTTTCAAGGCCCTCCATGGTGAAGCCTCAAATCCACACTTCAATATACTAGCCCATAATTCTCCAATATTCAACTTGATTAATTTACCTCTAGTGCCATTGTTCATATGAACTCCTTCACTTGGAACACCTTTCACAACTCTGTCAACGAAATGCTAACCATTTATTTGAACCTGACTTAAAAGCTAACTTTTCCATAAAGATAATTTCTAGTCTCCCAAATGATAGTTTCTTTTCTTAAGTCAGGCTTCAGCAATATGTGAACCGTGAACTTCCTGATGTTCAAGCTGGTTTTAGAAAAGGCAGAGGAACCAGAGATCAAATTGCCAACATCCGCTGGATCATGGAAAAAGCAAGAGAGTTCCAGAAAAACATCTATTTCTGCTTTATTGACTATGCCAAAGCCTTTGACTGTGTGGATCACAATAAACTGTGGAAAATTCTGAAGGAGATGGGAATACCAGACCACCTGATCTGCCTCTTGAGAAATCTGTATGCAGGTCAGGATGCAACAGTTAGAACTGGACATGGAACAACAGACTGGAAGGTGTATGTCAAGGCTGTATATTGTCACCCTGCTTATTTAACTTATGTGCAGAGTACATCATGAGAAACGCTGGACTGGAAGAAACACAAGCTGGATCAAGATTGCCGGGAGAAATATCAATCACCTCAGATATGCAGACGTCATCACCCTTATGGCTGAAAGTGAAGAGGAACTAAAAAGCCTCTTGATGAAAGTGAAAGAGGAGAGTGAAAAAGTTGGCTTAAAGCTCAACATTCAGAAAACGAAGATCATGGCATCCAGTCCCATCACTTCATGGAAAATAGATGGGGAAACAGTGGAAACAGTGTGAGACTTTATTTTTCTGGGCTCCAAAATCACTGCAGATGGTCACTGCAGCCATGAAATTAAAAGATGCTTACTCCTTGGAAGGAAAGTTATGACCAAGCTAGATAGCATATTCAAAAGCAGAGACATTACTTTGCCAACAAAGGTTCGTCTAGTCAAGGCTATGGTTTTTCCTGTGGTCATGTATGGATATGAGAGTTGGACTGTGAAGAAGGCTGAGTGCCGAAGAATTGTTGCTTTCGAACTGTGGTATTGGAGAAGACTCTTGAGAGTCCCTTGGACTGCAAGGAGATCCAACCAGTCCATCCCAAAAGAGATCAGTCCTGGGATTTCTTTGGAAGAAATGATGCTAAAGCTGAAACTCCAGTACTTTGACCACCTCATGCGAAGAGTTGACCCATTGGAAAAGACTCTGATGCTGGGAGGGATTGGGGGCAGGAGGAGAAGGGGACGCCAGAGGATGAGATGGCTGGATGGCATCACTGACTCAATGGACGTGAGTCTGAGTGAACTCTGGGAGTTGGTGATGGACAGGGAGGCCTGGGGTGCTGCGATTCATGGGCTCGCAAAGAGTCGGACACGACTGAGTGACTGATCTGATCTGATCTGATCTGAGAGGAAGTTTTGGTAAGATCAATGATGAGGCCTGATGTGTGTTTATATTTCAGAAATATCAGTGAGGGTTACAGGAAAGCTACAGGGCTACAGAATACAAGATGTCTGGGGGAAAGTTATCTGCAACTAGAAAGAATCAAATGTGATGCCATCTTCAGGCAGAAGTGGATCCCAAACCCCAAAATCAAACAAACAGATCAAAAATAAATAATACATTTTCTCTTGGATCAGAGAAATAGCCCATGCATTCTATTATTCTTCTTAGACTTCTAGAAGTGAATGGCTATCCCCTTCATGTCAACT
This sequence comes from Bubalus kerabau, assembly GCF_029407905.1. NCBI lineage: Eukaryota > Metazoa > Chordata > Mammalia > Artiodactyla > Bovidae > Bubalus > Bubalus kerabau. Next base: position 62,189,158 of record NC_073629.1, on the reverse strand, counting down.
TCAAAGGTCAGAGATATGCCCCCACAATATCCTGGGTTCTCTTATGAAACTTCAATAGAAAGAGAGAAAGCAGGAAGCAGATTTATAGTTTATATACAGTTGTCTGATTATTTATATCTCTTCATTCTTCCAGGGCCTCAATGAATATTAAATTTGCAGTTGGCATCTCTGCATGCACTTCAGATACTATAAATCAAGATGGAAAGACCCCACATTTTAGTTGTTTAATGATCAAATGTTGGCAGTCACAGAGGCTTCCCAGAGAAGGCTGTTTTTATTATCTAAGCAAAAGCTTATTATGAATATTTAAATATAAGTAAGATTTCAGATGTATGGGCAGACAAGATTGGGATAGGAGAAGAAAATTATATGAAAGACATGGTCTCATTTTAATTTCACTACTTTTTTCTCCGAGTTACCTGTCTCAGCACACTGTTGAAGTGTAGCATCTAAGGAAGCATGTTTCCTTGTGCTGGAAACCACTCCTTTTGAAATAAAGACTGCTCTGGCAGAGCAGAATTATGTGGCTCTGTGGTCTCTGATGACTTGTTGTGGATGAGCCATACTATATACCTCTCTCTTCCTTTTCTTCCTAGAGAGTTGGGCTTATTGAAGTGTAACTGATTTTTCTTTATAATATGTCAAACTGGCATTTTATTGATGTAGGTAGTGGTATAATACCATAATACTTTTGATACAATTTTATACTATAGTGGGATTTGGAAGGGGTAGAGAGTTGCTAGCTTAACAGTATTTTTTTTTTTTAATGTACAGCTTACTATAGACTTTCTTCTTTTGGTATTTAACAGAAAAACATATTTAGGTCACCAATAAATAACTTTTCTGAACTTTTTGCTGATTAGCCTTTATATCTTTTAAACTTGACTTAAAAAACTCTAGTCAATCTTTAAAGCAAAATATAATGACCTCTAAAATCATACAAAAGATAATATTTTTATTTTTAGACTTGTGGGATAGTCATTCTCAGTCTTCATTTTACTTGTTTGGACTTATTAAGAACTAGGAACATTATAGTATGTAAATTATACATTAATGTCAATTATAGTGAATAATATTACATCTAATTATTGGAAGTGTCTTTTTTTTCAGTCTTAAATGACTAAATCCTTTCATATGATAAAGCATTAATTAAATTATTTAAGCTCAGTTGAAGGCAGTTTTAGGCTTACAGTCACATGGAAAGTTTTTGACATAAACTCACCACTAACAAAGAATGAAACATTTCAAAGTATTAACAGTTAACTGCTTAACAATCAGCTTAAAAGAGCTGGCTTTAAAAGTACATGCACAGACATTTATTGTCTCCATGACTGGCATCACACAAGTGAGACCAGCTTTTTATTCTTTTGCTTTTCACTCAGGGCACCTTTGACTATGAAGACCATTCATCACGGTCACCATTGTCTGGTACTTTAGAGATCTCACTACCAACAGGAGCAGCAGGAGACTCTGGTTTAGAAGAAGAAACGATTCCAATATCATTTAAAGAATGTGAGCCATTTAAAATTCTTTGTATTTTGACTTGTTCTATATTAGTAACAATGTCAGTCACACTATTGTCAAGGTGCTCTGAATACATACTTATTAAGGGGCAGCTAAGACATTAGAAGCTGTAACTCTTAAGGTTGGCCTCGTTTTTATTCTTCTGCCAAAGGGCTGTGACTGAAAAGCAAGGGGATGGCTTTAGTTGAGCTAGTTTCTGCAGCATCTGAAATTGATGGGCTAGCTGAATCCAGGGAGCAAGCTGGGAAGAAGTCTGATACTAGTAAAGATACCTGGTCTCTTCATAATTCTGCAATTATCAAACTTTGAGCAGAAAAGTTTAATAGCTGATAGTTTATTAAAGGCATTTTAAAGTAAACACTGTTACCAAAGAGGAGTCATTACAGTTTCAGGACAAAACTATTCTTAAACCAGCATATCTGCGTGTCTTTTGCAGACTTTTGCTAGCTGTTCTCTGGTACTCCTTGATGCTTCTGAGAGATTAAGCTAGAAATAGGGAATGTGGCTATTTTATGATAATGTTTTGTTGTTCACGGTAAATGGAAGAGTGGTTTTCCCTTTAACTTAGAAAACAGAGAATAAGCATAGTGCAAGGATTTATTCAGAATTGTTGGATCATAAAATTAATCCTGAAATAGTCTGTGGTTTAGAAGATACAAACTGGATTAAGGGCCAGAAAGCCTGAGTCTTAATTCCTGTATTGTCTGACCTGCTGCAAACACTGAAAGGGGTGGATTTCTTGAGCTATAGGATCAATACTGGAAATCCATAGCAGCTTTGAAATCTGTATCTGATATGATCGATAAGCCCCTTTCTTTGCTTGCTGCTGCCGCTGCTAAGTTACTTCAGTTGTGTCCGACTCTGTGCAACCCCATAGATGGCAGCCCACCAGGCTCCCCCGTCCCTGGGATTCTCCAGGCAAGAACACTGGAGTGGGTTGCCATTTCCTTCTCCAATGCATGAAAGTGAAAAGTGAAAGGGAAGTCGCTCAGTCACGTCCGACTCTTCTCGACCCCATGGACTGCAGCCTTCCAGGCTCCTCTGTCCATGGGATTTTCCAGGCAAGAGTGCTAGAGTGGGGTGCCATTGCCTTCTCCAGGAGCGGTGTGCTTAAGTAAGTAAATAAGTGTGATTCGCTCAGTCATGTTCGACACTTTGCGACCCTACCAGGCTCCTCTGTCCATGGAATTCTCCAGGCAGGAATACTGGAAGGGGTAGACATTCCCCTCTCCAGGGGATCTTCCCCGACGCAGGGATCCCGCATTGCAGGCAGATTCTTTACTGTCTGAGCTACCAGGGAAGCCCTTGCTTTGCTTAGGTTTTGTATAAATCTGACCTAACCAGGGATCAATAAGATTAGAAATGAATTTCATCTTCCTTTTAGCAAACATAGCATTGAGAGTAACTGCACATGACATACAAGTCTGTGGAAGAAGTTATCTTAGGGTAGCTGCATCCCTCTATTATATATTCTTGTTGGCACCTGTATTTTTCATTCAAAGCACTTCTCACCAATGGAATTTTAAATTTAAAAACATGCAATTATCCATTTAGCATCTGTTTTTTCCACTGGCCTCTGCATTTTAAGATGCAAGGAGTTATATCAGTCTTATTCTCCTCTGTGCCTAGCATAATGTCTAACATATATGAGGACTTAATAAGTATTTGTTCTATGCATCAATTAATAAATGATAAATTAGTAAATTAGATTACTAATGTCATTTTATAAACTTTTGTTTGAAATTGATCAAAATATTCAGGTATTTTTGAGAATAAGACTAACATATTTTAATAGAGACATTTTTTTACATGTATAGGCAAATGCAGTAACATTCTATAGACTGACAATCTATACTGAGCATTATGCAACATCAAGAAAAAGATACCTGACTAAGCAATGATTGCTACAATGAAAGCAAGGCAATTTTTAGAAATCTAGACACATGAGTCAGAGATACCAATTGGGGCTTTTCTGGTGACTCAGACAGTAAAGACACTGGCTGCAATGCAGGAGTCACAGGTTTGTTCCCTGGGTCAGGAAGATCCTCTGGAGAAAGAAATGGCAACCCACTCCAGTATTCTTGCCTGGAAAGTCCCATAAACAGAGGAGCCTTGTGGGCTACAGTCCATGAGGTCCCAAGAGTCAGACACGACTTAGTGACTGAACCACCACCACCTCCAGTTTGCATCACATCTTTTTCAATAGCCTTTTGAACCAAAGTTACTGAGTGAATGGCTTATATTCACTATTTGTTCCCCATTAAATTCTCTTATTAGTGTATTATCACCAGGATTTTGTCACCACCACACCACTAAAATTGCTCTTGATAAAACAGATCCAATGTTGTGTAAAGTCCAACGATGAACTGTATTTCCTCGTTATGCTTAAATGCTCATTAGAAATGATACAAGTATTTATTGTTCTGTTCTTGATCAGGAATGCCCCGTCTGACTTTACGACACTTTTTGTTTTCCTTCTACTTCACTGGTGATGCTGAATTATTCTTTTCTATATCTTCTCCTTTTTCTCACTTAAAATATTGTCATTTCCAAGGCTCTCTCTTACTCTCTCCTTATCAATGCATGCCAAAGCAATTCCATTCACATCTATGGTTTTGAAAACTAATTTTATGTCAATTTCCAAGCCTTTACCATTATCCCTGAACTATATATCTGAAAATAGTTCACATTGTATATGAACGGAATCTTTGATTACTACTCATTTTCATGCTCAAGTCTGATCCACTTAGCACTTCCCTGTCTTAATGAACAATAACACATTCAGTTTCTCAAGCAAAAACCTTCAGCATTTTCTTTGATTTTTCACTTTCCTCAATTCTTATGCAGTCAGTCAGCAAGTTCTGTGAGTTTTATTTTTAAAATACATCAAAATTCAATCTTCTTTTTATCATGCACTGTTAGAGTTCTAGCCCAAGCAATGCCTGGATTAATATATTAGTTTTCTAATTGGCCTTCCTGTTTCATTTACAATTCCCATAGTATATTTTCACAAAGTTGTAAAAGAATTGTTAAAGAGGAAAAATAAGGAAAATATGATGATATACTTCTTCAAAACTCCACATCTTCTACTCATCATCAAATCAAATCCCTCAGAGTCTTCCCATCACATTATAGATAGCATGGAAAGTTTTCAGCATTGATTGCTTGAGTTCTATATTCAGTGATTTCTAATTCTATTTCACTCAGTCACCCACTCCAATAGCATAGATATTGTTGATGCTTCTTAAAAGGGCCAAACTCATTTCCATCTCAGGGCCTTTACAATTACCCACGTGAAATGCTCTTTCCTGGATCCTTGATTTTCTTCTTATCATTTGAATCACTGGTCAAGTATCATCTCCTTACAGAAGAATTTCTTGACTGCTTTATTTAAAGTATATCCTCCATTCCCAATCTAGAACAGTGCCTTTATTGTCAGCTTTAATTGTCTTATTTAGCATTGTCAGACTACACAGGCACACACACACACATACACAAACACACACACACACTCTCTCTCACATACACACCATACATATTTGCTAATTTATTTATCCCAAAAGAATTTAAGATTCATAAAGGAGGAGAAGAGTCCTAGTCAATACTGTAACTTCAGGGTTTTTAATAGTGTCTGGTGCATTTTGAATACTCAATAATTGTTGAATCAGTAACTGAAATCTGTGATAAAAATGAATTACATTGAAAATGAGTTTGAGATTTTGTCTATCTATTCAATTGATTAAAACACAAATGGGGATGCAGAGTTAAAATTGTGATTAAATGATGCTCTGAATTGCACAGAAAAACTTTTGTTTTCATTCACTGATTTTTTTTTTAATTTTTAAAAAAAGTATAAAGAATATAATCTCATCCAATCAGCCTGCTGTGTTCCCTGCTATGGCAAAACTAAAAATATCTCCTTAGAGATGATCTTCAGGGTTTCAAAATTGTTTACTTTTTTATGTGCCAAACAAAACTAAGACTATGTTAAATCAGAGAGGAAGTACCAAGAAAAAAGATAATTTGGGTTCAACAACTTCATTTTTGTTTCTGAGCCAAATGTATTTGTCCTAGTCTCTTCTGGTTGGTAAAAGGGCAGTCCTTGGGAGTTGAATCCCTGCCCAATTTTCTTGAGCCCCAACTTTACTGGGAAGAAACTTCTTGACCAGTTTATAAATCAATAAATATTAAGCACTTACCATATATCATTGCTTCTCAAAGCATGGAAAATTGCAATAAACAATATTCCTAACTTTTGCTTAGTTAACTATTTATTGAGGATGGTATTTATTGTCAGGTAACTGCATGTGTGATCCCATTCAAGGAGAATTACAGGATACCACACTCTGATGATCTTCTCTAGGATCGTCCCTTCTCAGTTCTTGATGGTCTAGATGCCTTTGGCTTTCCTATTCCAGCCTGCTTTCTCACTTTTGGCACTTAGTAAAATATCTGTTCTTCTGGCATCCTAAGGGTTTTGGGTTCCTTGTTCACAAGCAAAGCCTTTTCACCCTGCACCAGTCGCATTCCAAGAACTCCAATCATCAATAACTGAAAAATCAGAGAAAAGTTACAAAAGTTACATTAGGATTTCAGCATCCTGAGAACTTTTCCAGAAACCCAATATCTAAAACTCCAACTTGGAAGAGAAGATAGATAATATATTTTTATTTAGGATTAAATGCTCACCACCTAATGGTGCCTGAAAATGTCATCACCCTACTTTCTTAACTGGCTGCTGCCAATAAGACACAGGACACAATGACTTCCCTGAGCCATATCCTCCCCAACTCCAGACACTAGACAGACTGAAACATTATTAAATTGTGTGTTTATCAACTTCATATTTTCCACAGATATAGTGATTTCTTCATGAACTTTACAAGGCTCCAAAAAAAAGGAGGGTGGAAATCTATTTCATCATTTTTATCTTGCTTAAGTAGAGAAGTTATTTGGGACTAATATCAAAATGGACTTGATATTCTGTGAACATGTGGCTGTTATATAACAGACTGGCAATTAGTAAAAACACTAGTCTGCTTTTTTTGTTTTTCAAGTAATGCTGTTTTAATATTTGATACATATGGACCTCAGAGCTTAAAATAAAACAGAAAATTATATTTGCTTCTTGTTTTTTATTTTTAGACAGTTTTTCAAGGCCTCCAGGACTTGTTATTTCTCAAGGTAAACATATTCAAATTACAGTTCCCACCAATTATTTGATTTATTGAAGCACATGTAGTCTTGTAGTGAGTAGAATTGCTGAACCTCTTCTAGTGTACATTTATTACAGTAAGTGTGGTGAAGAAAAGTAAAGTTGTGTCTCTTCTGTGAATGGGAATGCCAGCTTTTCTGGTAGAGTACTTAGTTTTCACGGTGGATGTGCAATTGACACTGGATGCACCATATTTAAGCTTTGTGCCCTCCTACAAAATACGTGAATCATATTGCGACTTTAACATTTCTGTATTTAAATCAAAGCATTGTAATCCATTGGCTCTAAGCAGATTTCAGAACTTTATGTGTCAAAACAAGATTGAAAATAATTGCTTTCTATTAATAAAGTAAACCAATTATGGGCACTATATGGTATCAATTCAGTTCAGTCGCTTAGTTGTGTCAGACTCTTTGGACCCCCTGGACCGCAGCATGCCAGGCCTCCGTGTCCATCACCAACTCCAGGAGTTGACCCAAACTCATGTCCATCAAGTCAGTGATGCCATCCAACCATCTCTTCCTCTATCATTCCCTTCTCCTCCTGCCCTCAATCTTTCCCAGCATCAGGGTCTTTTCAAATGAGTCAGCTCTTCTCATCAAGTGGCCAAAGTATTGGAGTTTCAGCTTCAACATCAGTCCTTCCAATGAACAACCAGGACTGACCTCCAAACCCATTTAAACTAATAGTATATTATTAAATTATTTAGTTTAATTTAATCTATTTATGATACAAATTGTTAAATGAATAATTGAATTAAAAAGAGATACATTAAAAATATGATTCTAACAGAACATAGGAAGTTTGAGCCAAAGAATGCTCAAACTACCGCACAATTGCACTCATCTCACATGCTAGTTAAGTAATGCTCAAAATTCTCCAAGCCAGGCTTCAGCAATACGTGAACCATGAACTTCTAGATGTTCAAGCTGGTTTTAGAAAAGGCAGAGGAACCAGAGATCAAATTGCCAACATTCACTGGATCATCGAAAAAGCAAGAGAGTTCCAGAAAAACATCTATTTCTGCTTTATTGACTATGCCAACACCTTTGATTGTGTGGATCCCAATAAACTATGGAAAATTCTGAAGAGATGGGAATGCCAGACCACCTGACCTGCCTCTTGAGAAACCTATATGCAGGTCAGGAAGCAACAGTTAGAACTGGACATGGAACAACAGACTGGTTCCAAATAGGCAAAGGAGTACGTCAAGGCTGTATATTGTCACCCTACTTACTTAACTTATATGCAGAGTACATCATGAGAAACGCTGGGCTGGAAGAAGCACAAGCTGGAATCAAGATTGCCGGGAGAAATATCAATAACCTCAAATATGCAGATAACACCATCCTTATGGCTGAAAGTGAAGAGGAACTAAAAGGCCTCTTGATGAAAGTGAAAGAGGAGAGTGAAAACGTTGGCTTAAAGCTAAACATTCAGAAAACGAAGATCATGGCATCTGGTCCTATCACTTCATGGGAGATAGATGGGGAAACAGTGCAAATAGTGTCAGACTTTATTTTTGGGGGCTCCAAAATCACTGCACTGGTGACTGCAGCCATGAAATTAAAAGATGCTTACTCCTTGGAAGAAAAGTTATGACCAACCTAGATAGCATATTGAAAGGCAGAGATATTACTTTGCCAACAAAGGTTCATCTAGTCAAGGCTATGGTTTTTCCTGTGGTCATGTATGGATGTGAGAGTTGGACTGTGAACAAAGCTGAGTGCTGAAGAATTGATGCTTCTGAACTGTGGTGTTGGAGAAGACTCTTGAGAGTCCCTTGGACTGCAAGGAGATCCAACCAGTCCATTCTAAAGGAGATCAGCCCTGGGATTTCTTTGGAAGGAATGATGCTAAAGCTGAAACTCCAGTCCTTTGGCCACCTCATGCGAAGAGTTGACTCATTGGAAAAGACTCTGATGCTGGGAGGGATTGGGGGCAGGAGGAGAAGGGGACGCCAGAGGATGAGATGGCTGGATGGCATCACTGACTCGATGGATGTGAGTCTGGGTGAACTCTGGGAGTTGGTGATGGACAGGGAGGCCTGGCATGCTGCGATTCATGGGGTCGCAGAGTCGGACACGACTGAGCGACTGAACTAACTAACTAACTAACAGAACATATATAACAGAACATATTTGGTATAAGAAATTTAAAATTTGTCAAGCTTTGTTTCAAATCATGTAGCATTATTTTTTATTTGTATTATATACTTATATCTTATCTCCCAGTATAAGTGTTTTAAAAATGTGCATCTTTATTATACTTTTTATGTACTATGCTATTATTCTAAAGGCTCTTTATTTTTCAGATTAACTGAAATTGGCAGAGATATTTACCCTTACATAATGAGATTTTTGAGATACTGACATTATTAATTATATCTGAAATAATAATATTTCCTATTATCTGAGATACTCAAGTATAATTAATGTGTTTGTTCTATCTATATGAAGTAACAGATATCATAAGCATTATCAGGAATACTAAATCATAGGGATAAAATTTCATATGTTTATGAGGCATATTAAAATTCCAAGTGTTAGACAAGTTTCTCTCTGTGGCATATTTGTGCACTTTAATTTTAAATATATAGTTGCTTTCAATAATAGCTTTAACATGTTTGAAAGTTATCTGTTTTCAAAAGGTCCTGCCATATGACACTAACAAGTCTTTTCTATTTTTTTTTTGTCTTTTTAAAATTGTTTGTATTATTTTAAAATTTGCAGAGCACCTCAAGTTTCCCAAGTCCCGTAGTCTCCTGATATGAGATCTAGTGTCTAAACTGTCTAATAAAGCCAGGGCTCAGAGTCTTACTTAGTCTTACTAATGAGGAGACTCTTCTTTAATGCACCAAGATCAGCAAACTTGATCTATTCAACTACATAGAGAAGCATATATATCTACCCGGAATTCTCTTTAAAGAAAACTATTTCTAACATCTTATTATCTGACTTATTTTTTTATCCATTTAATTTTCTTGGTTGAGCTGCTTCCCAGTTAATCTCCCTCAACTCAATTACATTTAGTCAGGTTTTTTATAACCTGACCTGGAGTACTGTTCCTTCATTACACATGCTCCACCAGACAGAATTTTGTCCTTGATTTTATATAGTTTTTGTTATAAAAAATAATGATTATTTTTCCAATATAAAGTATAACACTCAATGTGTTTTGAACATAGACGTTATATCTATCCTTGTTCCTAATCCCTTTTGTTATCAAAAGAGCAAAATGGTTATCTTTCCTTATCAGGAATTGACTTTAAATATCTGTGGTTATGATAATTGGTCATTAAAAACAGCCCCACCTCACCATTTTTTTTCTTTATCCTTCTGAAACATTTTTTTTTCCCTTATACATACATCTTTATTAAAAGTTTCTATACATTTTTACAAGTGATTACCAGGCAGGTATTTCTATACTTTTTTACAGTTGGTGTCCCAATTAGATCCCTGGGTCAGGAAGATCCCCTGGAGAAGGAAAGGGCAACCCACTCCAGTATACTTGCCTGGAAAATTCCATGGACAGTGGCGCCTGGTGGGCTAGCTTCCAAGGGGCGGCAAAGAGTCGAACACAACTGAGTACCACCACCTCCAGGAATATATATAACATATTTATGGCAGTCTCACCACTCAGCTATAAGTTCCTTAGAAAAATAGTGGGGTTTTTTGTTTGTTTTTGTTTTTTGTTTTTATGAAGCTTTCATTAACTTTTAGACGAAGGGCAATACTATTTAACTGAGTGGTAATATTTGAAACCATCTGCTAGAATTTTCTAGATATTTATATCTCAGTAGTTCTGCCTTAAGGAATGAAATTTTCACCTTCACATCAAAAGCAAATAGTTAACTCTTCAAAGCTGATTGAGAAAAAAGACCAGGAAGAAATGACTTGTACTTTATAAAGGTGAATATTCAACTTGACACACCTTTGCAACACATATATGCACAGTCAAATTTTGAAGATAGTCTTTATCAGACATTCCCTGTGAATTAAACCAAGTTTATTTTTGGATAAATTTCACTTTTTTTTTTTTTTTTCCAGTTTGATATTCTCTTTGAGGAACAAGCAGGGTTAAGTTAGCTCTGCAATATTCTTGACTAGTTTTTGTTTCTTTTTCTAAATAACATGTCCAAAATTATAGATATCACTGCCAAAAATTCAACATCAGAAGCTCTTAAATTTTTAGCTAGCCTATATTTAACCATTCACAACAGGTTTATTACATTTAGCTATGTAGATGTATATTTTGAGTTTTGCCTTTCCCGAGGGATATTCTCTTTTATGAATTCAATACTGATATTTGTCCATAGCCATATTGGGTAATAGTAGTAGTGTGTTTTATATATATATTTTTACTTTCCAGGCAAAGTTTATGAGAATCATATTTCTAACTAGAGACTTAGGAATTTTGAGTATTAAATTTTCTCCATGTTGAAGTGAAACCAGATTTTTTTGTGAAGAAAGGTTGTGGCTGCTCACTCCAGTTCCTCTGCCAACCATGGGTATAGTTGAGGTATTACAGAAGTCCTGGAGTAAACTCACAAGGGGATTGTCACCCTGCCTTCCCCTGAGTTGTTATGACAAGCATAGCAGACATGGAGTTCAGTTGTTTGTCAGATTACGTAACCTTGAATGAATGGCTACCTTTTTCAAACTTTGGCTGTGCAATGAGTATTCCTGGAAAAGTTCATGAAAATATAAAAAGGGTTAAAAAATAGACATACTCTCAAGCCTGAAATGTGGAAATTCTGATCTTTAAATTTCGGATAGGGATAAGACAGTACTGTTTTTCTTTTATAGCCCATGGCAATTGAAAAATAATGAGGATTCAAAACAACTATTTTAGGTACTTTGTTTCCTTCCTGAATCATATCAGAGAACCTCAAATCCCCAATTGTCAGAGCAAGCTGCAGATTTGATTTTTAACTTTTTTATCAGCCCAAATTCTGAGACTGCACTTGTTAGAATCATCCCAGCCACTCTTCTGGAATCTGCTGAGTTTTCTTGCATCCCCTCAGCTCAGGGTGAGCCTTTGAGCAACAGTGGGACAGAATATACTATAACTGGGGGTACTTTCCTACATGTGATAGTGTCTACAGGTGTGAAACGATGAGATTCCCAAACAATCCTAAGACCCTCTTCCCATTCGACTCAACTCCATTAGCGTCCTTGTGAAACATCCCAGGTTTCACAAGGGACCTGGAATCCCTTCTTCCTTTGACTCCAGGTCTCAGAGATTTTTGTGACCCTCTGTTAATAACATTCATCATCCTGATGGGTTAGAATTAGCCATGTGTGCATTGCTGTTCCCCTTAAGAACATGTACATTGTCTTTTCAGATCCAGTGTGATGCCTCTCAAACAGGTGGACTCAGTGAAAAGATGTCTCCAGAACCCAGGTACAGACTGAGTTGCAGAAGTGTAACTGATATTGCTTAGTTCTCAAGGTAAATATGTGATCAGGTGCAACAATTACCTTCTCATACTAGTTTTCTATTATTGTTGTAACAAACTGCCACAAATTTAGTGGCTCAAAACAGCAAAAACTTATGATGTCACACTCTCATAGACCAAAAGTTCGGTGAACTTGTTTGCTCCCTCTTCTTAGGACCTCACAAGGCCGAAATCTATGTATCAGCTCACACTTATTTGGAGATTATTTGGAGTGAATTTGGAGAATTCACTTCCAAACTCATTTAAGATGGCACAATACAGTTCTCTGCAGGTGTGGGCCTAAGATCCCCCTTTTCATGCTAAGCACAGGCCCACAGTTTCAGCACCTTAAAATCATTTGTTTTCTTTGCCATGTTATCTTCTCCATCTTTGAACCAGCAATCATGTCTTCTCATGCTTCCAATCCTTCTGCCTTCCTTCTTTGATGCATGTCTTCTACCTCCAACTAGAAAAGGTCTCTGCTTTTTAGGGTTTATGTGATTAGACTGGGCCTAGCTAATCCAAAATAAGCTCCCTATTTTAATGATTACACCTGCAAAGTCCCTTTTGAATGAAATATATGATAGTCACAGGTCTCAAGGCCAGGGACATATCTAGAGGGAGTAGGCATATTTTGCCTACTAGACTTTTGTACACTTATTATCATTCCAGTTTTGCTCTACTCATTACAGTTTTTCACTCGTAAAGAATCTTGCCATTATATATCACTTGCTTTTAGAACTGATTAGATGAATGCTGAATCAAAAGGTTGGTGAGATGCTGCCTTTGGGAACTCAATATTACTACCTCTCTTCCCTCTCAAAGACACATGAACACTTTGGAATTAGTTTGCTTCTTTCTTATTCTCCTTCCTTAAGAGACATACCATACCGTAATCCAAAATACCTTGGCTTTGTGTTTAATTAACTCTGAGTTCATAACTTATCTTCACCATAGAAAATGCAGAGAACATTTTTCTCCTTTTATATAAACATCCTTTCCTATTAACTTGTAAGAATGAACTAAGGCAATTTAAAATGTGTGATTCCCCATGGATTTAATCTATAATTTGTTTCCTTAAATGCAGAAAAATAAATGGGACATTAGGAGTGTGTTTTCACAGAGTTCACTAAAAGAAAACAATGTACATTTAAATCACAACTTCAAGATTTGTTTCACTTTTAAAAGAGGCAATTCTGTCTTAAAATATAATAGTTTTGTACTAAAGGCTGAAGGACTAAAACACATCCATTTAAAAAAATTGTAATAGTCTCAAGAGCTGCATCTGGTCACAGTCACTTCCCACCAAAAAATAGTATTGTGTGCAAATAGCAGCAGTGATGTAATATAATGTACATCTAGAGTATTTGTTAAGATGCCGATGGGGGCCAATGCTTTATAGGAGCTGCAGTCCTTTCTTGGTGCGCTTGGTTTTAAAAATGACTTTTCATTAATTCAGACAGGTTCATTTGCTGAAAGTCTCCAGAGACTATTTCATTATCCTACATTTCCATGTGACTTTCCTTAAAGGAACACAAGATGTGAATCTTGCTTTTAATACATACCATGTAAAGCAGTTATCAATGATATATTAGTCATTCCATCCAGGGCCCCTGCGAGGTGGGTGAGTGAATAATTACAGGTGACTTTCAGACAAGTGAGGATCTAATGTAGCCTTGAAGTTTCTTAGTATGGAGTATTTTGTCTGGTGGGTGAATAAGCATTGAGTAATTAGCATGACATTTGAGTGATCTTTAGGAATTTGTAACTAAAATAAACCTATTTTTCTTAGTCATGATAAGGGGTTACTTTTTTTTTACCTAAAATGCTGAATTTAATTTGTTTTTCTTTTCTTATTACAAGATTTATCACAGAATCAGTATATTTTCTTTTAGGAAAGGACTTGTAGCTATCAGAAAGAACAATGTATAATAAAAAAAGAAAAATGTAAAGCCAGAAGTTTTTTAAAAGTTGAAGAAGTTATGGATTCCTATTTTTTAATCCATGGCTAATCTTAAAAATTATATCATTTTCAAGCAATTTTAAATGTTTAACCCTGGCTTATAAGACTAACCAGCTCAGTTGCCTTGAATGAATAATTTATCCTGTTGATTGAGTGCTCAGTTCCTCAGTAGTGTCCTACTCCTTGCAACCTCATGGATTGTAGCCTAGGCTCCTGGTCCAAGGAATTTCCCAGGCAAGACTACTGGAGCAACTTGCCATTTCCTTCTATAGGGGGTCTTCCAAACAGAGAGATCAAATATGCTTCTCCTGAATTGGCAGGAGGATTGCTTATCACAGTGCACCACTTGGTAAGTCTATCCTGTTGGTTACCACATTCAAGCTGTCAAAATATTAGCTCATAAGCAGTATATGGAAGGATAGTTGTCATCCCTCTTTATTTCCCTGGCGATCTCTGCGGAGGAGGTGCTTAACAAAGGTAGTTGAATAACAGCATCGTTTTTTTTTTTTTTAATTTGATTTTATTCAGTAACCCTTTCTCTCTCTCTACTTCAAAGTGATGGAAAAGTGGTCTCTAATCCATACAGAGAGAAAATAAAGGAGATTCACTGCTTAGATGCTCTTTCCAGTCAAATCACATTGAAGAAAGCAAAGCAATTTAGACTGAAAGGGGCTGAGTGCTTATAATGAAAACCTCTACTAATGTATTTCTTTCTTATTTATGCAATGCATAAAGAGAAATTTAAGAAATACATTCTCACTATTTATATACAGTTTTACTTTTCTATTTTCATATTTATTCTAGTCTGTTAACTTTATTTCTTCTTTCCTTTTTGGATTATTTTCCTTATGACTCTCCTCTGTAGCATTTTCTCAACCTTTATTTAATTAAGAGGAAACCCTATGACAACACCCTTTTGTCTTTACCAGACTAATTGTTCTTTTTCTCTTTCCTTAGACCTACAAAACTAGATAGGCATTGAAAATACAGAGCAACTGAGTTGTGAATATACTTGCTTTTCATCTCATTTTCCTGATTTTTTTCCCCTATTTATATTTCAGTACCATTCTTTAATTTTATTTATATTTTTGTTCTTCAGAGATAATTAGCAGCTTGCCATCTTTTATGCTCAGTCTCTAAGACCAAAATCTGTTTCATAGTGTGAATAGTTATTCCAAGCTCAACAGTTCTTGGGCATCACTTTGGCTAAGTGCTGGAAGCAGATGGTTAAGGACTTTGTTTGGTATACAGCAGAATCAATACAGTGTGATCTTAGTTTCTTTATTGTAGCAACACCTGAAAGCAAGTTTCTACTTAAGGCAAGAAACACTTGTAATCAGATGGTCAATAATTGCAACAACTAAGTAGTTGAATTGCTTTACTCAGAAATTGCATCATTTATTAAAGAGCGGTGACAACATTACTGAAATTGTCTTCTAACCCTTTCAGAATTGATTTGAACTCTATTAGAAACAACTGCAAAAGACTGACAGGAAGAGCTTTTATCATTTCACCAGTAGTATACTTACAGGGTAGGTTTTCTCAATTAACAAAGCTGTTCATTTGAACGCTCATTCGTTCACTTGGTCATTCAGCAAATATTTACTGAGCTACTAGCATGTTCCAGGGCACTTTGCTAAGGACTAAGACACATATTTTCCTGCACCAATGATCTCATATGATCTCATAGAGGGGAAATATGAGGCAAGATAGAAATAAAAATCAAATTCCAATGTGTAAAACTGTTAAAGAGTTGTGTACAAGCAGCATGTAACACAAAAGAGGAGCTGATTGCTATTAATTCAATGAAGTATGAAAGTGAAACTAGCTGAGAGGATCCTCTCCTTCTGATACTGCAGAGTGTCTTTGGGGGAGGCCAGAATGTCTTTGGATTTCAGTTATCTGCTGTGGACAATGAGGATATGAATCAGATAACAGGAACAACAGACAAATTTATGGAGAACTTTCTATGGGACAGACACTGTTATACAAATTATACTCACTGTAACTATTTTTTAAATAATTCTATGTGATAGGTACTGCTAATATGGCAATTTGTGATGAAACTGATGTCCATAGAAGTTAATTAGTTTTGTCAAAGTTATTCAGTTTTAAGTGACACAGACAAGATAATACTACTGAATATTTCTTCTCTGAGTCCTAAGTGGACATTCCTGCAATGGAAATTTCCAAATTCATTTACAGATAAAGTAGCCAGACAAAATTGGCCATGCTTAATATAAAATAAAATATTTGTTTTTACAAAATTATATCATTTATATATTTTTAAAACATTCCTTTAAACATGGTTGCATTTAGTTTCCATGGAATCCATGAACTTGTGGTGAACACTGTGTACTTTTGAAATCAGATGCTTAATTCTTTCAAATATCTGACACTGGAGTTCAAACAAGAGATAGAATGACTAAATTGAGAGTGGGTGGCACAGGCAAAGTGGATCCTCTATAGTGAAAGTTTATGGCCTTGAAATATTTTTAAACATACTTCTTGATTTAGTTGATATTATCATTTCTACTAAGTTCAATACACTGAGATGCTTTTAAACATGTGCAACATTCTGACATTTTGCCTCTACAGCCAGATTATCTCCTGGAAGTACCTACACTTAACATTCAAAATTGGGAAAGGAGAACGTCAAGGCTGTATGTTAGCACCCTACTTATTTAACCTCTATGTAGAGTACATCATATGAAATGCTAGGCTGAATGACTCACAAACTGAAATCAATATTGGTGGGAGAAATATCAGCTAGCTTAGATATGCAGATGATACCACTCTAATTGCAGAAAGTGAAGAAGAACTAAAGAGCCTCTAGATAAGGGTAAAAGAGGAGAGTGAAAAAGATGGCTTAAAACTCAACATTCAGAAAACTAAAATGATGGCATATAGTCCCATCATCTATGTCAAATAGATGTGGAAAAAGTGGAAGCAGTGGCAGATTTTATTTTCTTGGGCTCCAAAATCACTGTAGACAGTGACTGCAACCACAAAATTAAGACACTCCTTGAAAGAAAAGCTATAGCAAACCTGGATAGCATATTAAAAAGCAGAGACATCACTTTGCCAGCAAGGTCTACATAGTTAAAGCTACGGGTTTTCCAGTAGTCATTTACAGAAGTGAGAGCTGGACTATAAAGAAGGCTAAGCACCAAAAATTTGATGTTTTCAAACTGTGGGGCTGGAGAAAATTCTTGAGAGTCCCTTGGACAGCAAGGAGATCAACCCAGTCAATCCTAAAGGAAATCAAGACTGAATATTCATTGGAAGGACTGATGTTGAAGCTGACTCCAGTACTTTGGCCACTGATGTTAAGAGCCAACTCATTGGAAAAGGCCCTGATGCTTGGAAAGATTGAGGGCAGAAAGAGACTGGGGCAACAATGGATGAGATGGTTGGATGGCATCACCAACTCAATGAGCCTGAGTTTGAGAAAACTCCAGGAGTTAGTGAAGGACAAAGCAGCCTGGCATGCTACAGTCCATTGGATTGCAAAGAGTTAGACATGACTTAGCAACTGAACAACAACACTTAAAGTTACACAACTAAATTTAACACTGATGGGAAACAGTTTCAAAGTTATTTCCTTCACTTACTCTCTTGTCTACAGAAGTGCTTACTTCCTATTTGTGAAAAATGGGCATTTCCCCATGGTACCTCATTCTGTTATCAAAAATAAGAGTAAAATTTTGCAAATCCTATTCAAATGTATTGGTACATAACACTTTCACAACACTTTATTTTGAGGGGCAAGCTCTGTGGATGAAAAATTATCAAGTGTTTAGGTGTAATCCTGATAGAGTTGTGCTTAATAAATATTAAAGTCATGTATATTTTGATACTTTTGGTATAACTGTCCATTTAAAAATGAACAGACTCCTTTTTACATGGGATTCTCTGGGCAAGAATACTGGAGTGGGTTGCCATTCCCTTCTCCAGAGAATCTTCCTTACTCAGGGATCCAAATCGAGTCTCCTGCATTGCAGGCAGATTCTTTACCATCTAAGTCACCAGGAAGCCCCTAAAAATGTTTTTAGGAGATCATAAGTGAAAGATTTGCAACTATATTGATGACTGTCAACATTCTTAAGGAAAGATATATAAATTTCTGGAGAAAGACACCCTCTCACTACATAAGCTCAGATGAATAAATAAATTAACAAGGACCAAATATGTTAATGCCACCATCACCTTTGATTCCAAATTTGCTCTGTAGTAAATATGAAAGCCAGTTGATGATGATGCTATACTATTCTTTATCTAATATGAAAACAATGAATACATCTGATTCTATTATTACTCATGATTAAAATAAAAGAAAATTTTCAGAATACCAGTAAGCATACTTAAACTTTTTAAAGCTTGACTTTTAATGAGTACTTAAGATTCTGTGACTACTAGAATACTTATTTGGCAGTAAAATATGTTCTAAATCTAACATGACAGTTCAATGGGCTCTTTTAAAGCAGCTTTTACTATCAGTTTAGTTCAGTCACTCAGTTGTGTCTGACTCTTTGTGACCCCATGGTCTGTAGCATGTCAGGCTTCCTTGTCCATCACCAACTCCTGGAGCTTGATCAAACTCATGTCCATTGAGTCAGTGATGCCATTCAACCATCTCATGCTCTGTCGTCCCCTTCTCTTCCTGCCTTCAATCTTTTGCAACATCAGGGTCTTTTCCAACGAGTCTTACCTTTTCCAATAAGGTAAAATTTAATATTATCTTATATTTATAGTGTACATTTGAACTTTAGAATTTACACTTTAGTTGAATAGATTTTTTGTTCCTAAAAAATCTATGTAAGAGTGGTAAGACATGAATCCTTACTTTCTCCTTTGAAGGAGGAAGTATGAAATGTTGGAAATGTGATGCACCAAGCTCATGCTCATGAACAAGAAGTGGTACAACCAGGAACAAGAAACTAGACTTTCAGATTCTAAAATTTCTCTTTGTTGCATTAGGACACACTCATTCCCCTAAAGGTAAGTGAAATAATTGTTTATCAAGTGGAGATCCTAAGAACATTTTTCTTGACTTGTTTTGTTATTAAAAAATGAATATCTTTTCTACTTTACTTTCTGAGTCTTTAGATCCATTCTTTATTGTATTTTATAATCTGAACTTTTCCCCATGATATACCAAAGAAAAGCAAGTTGCCTGAAGGTGAAATGTTGATCCTAGAAGAATGTTTGGAGGGTTTAATTCATCAGTTCAGTTTCTTTCAACTAGGTACAAATGTGTAGAAACATAGCATCTAAGTTCACTAGAACCTTAACAAATTGTGACAGATTGTCAGTGAAACTGGCAAGTTTTTTAAACTCAAATGGCTTGCAGTTAACTATAAAATGGGGATGATAATGATACCTCAGATAACTATGAGAATTAATCTATAAGGCTCTTATTAATGGCACTTAGTATCCACTATCATTGTTAGCCATTATTAATTATTATCAATATGTATGTTAAATGATAAGGTGTTATGCTTGTTGCTTTATTTAGTTCAAGGGTATTTTTAAATCACTTTTCAGTAAATTTTCATGTTTTTCTTTCGAGCGTCTTCACAATAGCATCTTAAAGGCTTAAAGGCATTCCAAGCAGCAAAGATATTTTTAATTAAGATTAAATAACCTTTAGGATTAGAGTTTAGAAAAGAGAATCGGTGCTACAAATTCTGAATGTGTTTTGAACTTACCTATTTTCAGACATTTTGACCCAGGAGCATCCTGACAGTTTCAGAGTAAGCACGCAGTGCTCTCTTACTTCAATAATTGGCACTTAAAGATAATAATTACATCAATCATGCTGTCAAGAAACACATAGTGTTTAGACTTAATGGGAAGAAAACAACCTATTAAGAAAGAAAATTCTGTTAATAATATTAATCTTCCATATTAAGCCTCTGAGCATGTATCAATATAAATGGGTAATCATATTTGAGAAACTAAAACTTCTCCTCAATCCATGACTGTTCACTCCATGCTCACAAGAGAGATGCCAGTCTTTAGGGAACTGACAATTTATTCCTGGTTATCTATTTTTCAAATAATACCTCTCTTTTAAAGAATATGCAGTTGAGACAGAAAATAGATGAAGCAATGACTACTATTAAAGGGAGGAAGGAAGGAAATAAGGGAGGAAAAGGGGAAGAATGAATTTAGAACTCTTAGTTACAAGTAACAGCTAAAGAAAAGCTAGTTTCAGAAAATGGAATAATTTATTTTATGAATGCTCAAGTGTCCCACACAAGTGAAGAATATAAATGCATTTGGGTCTTGAGGAAATTTGGGACAATTAGGTTTTAGAAATACCATCAAGAATCATTTTCCATATGTTGTTGGGAAATAAGGCTGTCAACAGTTCCTGTATTTTATACCAGAGAATCAATCACCCCAAGAAGATTGCTTTGATCTCCTTCTTTACCAAAGGCCACAGTTCCCAGGGAAGGCACTTGCTGTCCTTGTTCAGTCAGATTGGAACCTCAGTCCCACTCACCTTAACTGGGGTGGGAAAGGAAAGGAGTGAGGAGTTATAATCAGTCCAGTTTGCATGAGTTAACTACTCCTGAACCAATCAACTCTGGTCAGGGGTTTGGGTTACCATTAACTTGTTTGCTTTTATTCCAACTATGTGAAGGTGAATGAGAATAGTTGCTCAAAGAAGGGTACCAGCCAGATAACATAGTATTCCACTGAAATTCATATGTTGATTTACTATTCATATAAGTAACATTTATGGAGAGACATCCATGTGCTAGACAGTGTTTTAGATGCTGGGGATATAGCAATGAACAACAACAACAAAAAAACACACAGAACCTACAAAAATCTAATATTATTTTTATTAAAAAATGTTTTGAGAACTTTATGGTAACTACTTCCACTGTTTTCCCACCAACAGAGAATTTATAATATCCATTTCTTTCTTTTTTTTTTCCCATAAACTTGGATTTAAAATAACTTATTCCATTCAGTCTGAGCACAGTAAGAGATTTGGTTTTGGATGACATACTCCTACTCTCTTGTTCAAAGGCTGAAGTTTGCCAAGTATTCACATATTGCATCTTTAGTCCTTTTTGCCCATTTTTCTTTAGTTTGATCTTTTTCCTCTGGATATCTCTAGTTGTTGCTCAAATAAACAATCTAGTTCTAATTTGGTAAAAAATAGCCTTGAAGCCTAATTTGGTAAGATGCTTTCAACTTCTATAAAACTGGCCTTGCATTATGGGAGGTCTTGCATGTCAGGAACTCTGAAAACTTCATGATTATTTGGTAAGAATTTTAGCTACTGTTCTCAGAAGTACAGAGTGGACCAGGGAACAGTCAATGGCTGATAGAGTGGAATATCTCTCATAGAGGGTGGATGTGTAGTTTTAATTCCTGGGGAAACATTCTAAAACCACAATCACTAGGTAAGAAGAGAACAGCAGTCTTACCAGGCATTAACAAGCATAACTAAATGTCAGGCACTGTGCACTATCCAAAGACAGAAAGATATTAGTAACAGAGTGGGAACACTTTGAAAATGGCACTTGATCAGTAAAAATAAATGAAATGAGGTCCCAGTTCCCAGGAGGAACCAGAGAATATAATCATCTATAAAATATTTCATTTGATTTCTCACTTAGGGAAAATTGGCACCCAATGCCTAAACTGTCACTTTTTTTAAAAAACTGAAGACCTATTAAAAGGAAAAGTAAAAAATATGATTTGCTAGCCCCTTATTATTATTGGTTTGTTAACACTGAGCAAAATTTTCTTTGACAGAATTTTTTTCAATGTACTAAAGAAGCCACTGCTAATCTTGTTAATTAGTGATTTTCAAAGTGCCTAAGGTTAATGTAAAATTGGAAATGAATAATTTTTTAATCAAATACCTGACAGAGTGAAAAATAAAAAAAAATAGACAAATATTGCCATTGATCAGTTTGAAATAGACTCTCTTTCATCAGTTCAGTTCAGTCGCTCAGTCATGTCCGACTGTTTTTGACCCCATGAATCACAGCACGCCAGGCCTCCCATCCATCACCAACTCCCAGAGTTCACTCTAACTCATGTCCATCGAGTAGGTGATGCCATCCAGCCATCTCATCCTCTGTTGTCCCCTTCTCCTCCTTCCCCCAACCCTACCAGTATCAGGGTCTTTTCCAATGAGTCAACTCTTTGCATGAGGTGCCCAAAGTATTGAAGTTTCAGCTTTAGCATCAGTACTTCCAATGAACACTGAGGACTGATCTCCTTTAGGTTGGACTCGTTGGACCTCCTTGTAGTCCAAGGGACTCTCAAGATTCTTCTCTAACACCACAGTTCAGAAGCATCAATTTTTTGGCGCTCAGCTTTCTTTACAGTCAAACTCTTATATCCATACATGACCACTGGAAACACCATAGCCTTGACTAGACGGACCTTTGTTGGCAAAGTAATGTCTCTGCTTTTGAATATGCTATCTAGGTTGGTCATAACTTTTCTTCCAAGGAGTAAGCGTCTTTTAATTTCATGGCTGCAGTCACCATCTGCAGTGATTCTGGAGCCCCAAAAATAAAGTCTGACACTGTTTCCCCATCTACTTGCCATGAAGTGATGGGACCAGATGACCTAATCTTCGTTTTCTGAATGTTGAGCTTTAAGCCAACTTTTTCACTCTCCACTTTCACTTTCATCAAGAGGCTTTTTAGTTTCTCTTCACTTTCTGCCATAAGGGTGGTGTCATCTGCATATCTGAGGTTATTGATATTTCTCCTGGCAATCTTGATTCCAGCTTGTGCTTCATCCAGCCCAGCATTTCTCATGATGTATTCTGCATAGAAGTTAAATAAGCAGGGTGACAATATACAGCCTTGACGTACTCCTTTTCCTATTTGGAACCAGTCTGTTGTTCCATGTCTAGTTCTAACTGTTGCTTCCTGACCTGCATACAGGTTTCTCAAGAGGCAGGTCAGGTGGTCTGGTATTCCCATCTCTTTCAGAATTTTCCACAGTTTATTGTGATCCACAAAGTCAAAGCTTTGGCATAGTCAATAAAGCAGAAATAGATGTTTTTTCTGGAACTCTCTTGCTTTTTTGATGATCCAGTGGATGTTGGCAATTTGATCTCTGGTTACTCTGCCTTTTCTAAAACCAGCTTGAACATCTGGAAGTTCATGGTTCACGTATTGCTGAAGCCTGGCTAGGAGAATTTTGAGCATTACTTTACTAGCGTTTGAGACGATTGCAATTCTGAGGTAGTTTGAGCATTCCTTGGTATTGCCTTTCTTTGGGATTGGAATGAAAACTGACCTTTTCCAGTCCTATGGCCACTGCTGAGTTTTCCAAATTTGCTTGCATATTGAATGCAGCACTTTCACAGCATCATCTTTCAGGATTTGAAAGAGCTCAACTGAAATTTCATCACCTCCACTAGCTTTGTTTGTAATGATGCTTCCTAAGGCCCGCTTGACTTCACATTCCAGGATGTCTGGCTCTAGGTGAATGATCACACCATCGTGATTATCTGGGTCATGAAGATCTTTTTTGTATAGTTCTTCTATGTATTCTTGCCACCTCTTCTTAATATCTTCTGCTTCTCTAAGGTCCATACCATTTCTGTCTTTTATTGAGCCCATCTTTGCATGAAATGTTCCCTTGGTATCTCTAATTTTCTTGAAGAGATCTCTAGTCTTTCCCATTCTGTTGTTATCCTCTATTTCTTTGCATTGATTGCTGAGGAAGGCTTTCTTATCTCTTCTTGCTATTCTTTGGAACTCTGCATTCAGATGCTTATATCTTTCCTTTTCTCCTTTGCTTTTCACTTCTCTTCTTTTCACAGCTATTTGTAAGGCCTCCCCAGACAGCCATTTTGCTTTTTTGCATTTCTTTTCCATGGGGATGGTCTTGATCCCTGTCTCCTGTACAATGTCATGAATCTCTGTCCATAGTTCATCAGGTACTGTGTCTATCAGATCTAGTCCCTTAAATCTATTTCTCACTTCCACTGTATAATCATAAGGGATTTGATTTAGGTCATACCTGAATGGTCTTGTGGTTTTCCCCACTTTCTTCAATTTAAGTCTGAATTTGGCAATAAGGAGTTCATGATCTGAGCCACAGTCAGCTCCCAGTCTTGTTTTTGCTGACTGTATAGAACTTCTCCATCTTTGGCTGCAAAGAATATAATCAATCTGATTTTGGTGTTGACCATCTGGTGATGTCCATGTGTAGAATCTTCTCTTGTGTTGTTGGAAGAGGGTGTTTGCTATGACCAGTGCATTTTCTTGGCAAAACTGTGTTAGTCTTTGCCCTGCTTCATTCCGTACTCCAAGGACAAATTTGCCTGTTACACCAGTGTTTCTTGACTTCCTACTTTTGCATTCCAGTCCCCTATAATGAAAAGGATATCTTTTATGGGTGTTAGCTCTAAAAAGCCTTGTAGGTCTTCATAGAACCATTCAACTTCAGCTTCTTCAGCATTACTGGTTGGGGCATAGGCTTGGATTACCATGATATTGAATGGTTTGCCTTGGAAACGAACAGAGATCATTCTTTCATTTTGAGATTGCATCCAAGTACTGCATTTCAGACTCTCTTGTTGACTATGATGGCTACTCCATTTCTTCTTAGGGATTCTTGCCCACAGTAGTAGATATAATGGTCATCTGACTTAAATTCACCCATTCCTGTCCATTTTAGTTCCCTGATTCCTAGAATGTCAACATTGACTCTTTCATCTCCTGTTTGACCACTTCCAATTTGCCTTGATTCATGGACCTGACATTCCAGGTTCCTGTGCAATATTGCTCTTTACAGCATTGAACCTTGTTTCTATCACCAGTCACATCCACAACTGGGTATTGTTTTTGCTTTGGCTCCATTTCTTCATTCTTTCTGGAGTTATTTCTCCACTGATCTCCAGTAGCATATTGGTCACCTACCGACCTGGTGAGTTCCTCTTTCAGTATCCTATTATTTTGCCTTTTCATACTGTTCAAGGGGTTCTCAAAACAGGAATACTGAAGTGGTTTGCCATTCCCTTCTTCAGTGGACCACATTTTGTCAGACCTCTCCACCATTACCTGTCTGTCCTGGGTGGCCCCACATGGCATGGCTTCGTTTCATTGAGTTAGACAAGGCTGAGGTCTGTGTGATCAGATTGGCCAGTTTTTTGTGATTATGGTTTCAGTGTGTCTGCCCTCTGATGCCCTCTTGCAACACCTACCATCTTACTTGGGTTTCTCTTACCTTGGACGTGGGGTATCTCTTTATGACCGCTCCAGCAAAGTGCAGCTGCTGCTCATTACCTTGGATTAGGGGTATCTCCTCACCACCGCCCCTGCTGACCTAGAAGTGTGCCGGCTGTGCTGGACATCGCAGAAGCGTACCAGACTCTCTTTCATATTGAATGCCAATAAATATGTTTAAATTAATTAAGTCATATTGTGATGGCTTAAGATGGAACATGTAATACATAGGGCACTCATAAGCTTTAAGAAGGAGTCAATAAAAATAACTACACTGGAGTATATTATTTAAAATATAGTAAACAATAAATTCGGAGAAGGCAATAGCACCCCACTCCAGTACTCTTGCCTGGAAAATCCCATGGATGGAGGAGCCGGGAAGGCTGCAGTCCATGGGGTCGCTGAGGGTTGGACACGACTGAGTGACTTCACTTTCACTTTTCACTTTCATGCATTGGAGAAGGAAATGGCAACCCACTCCAGTGTTCTTGCCTGGAGAATCCCAGGGACGGGGGAGCCTGCTGGGCTGCTGTCTATGGGGTCGCACAGAGTTGGACATGACTGAAGCAACTTAGCAGCAGCAGCAAATAATAAATTAGTAAAAAAAAAAAAAAAATTTTTTTTAAATGAATGACAGTATTTCCATCTATATATCCATTGTACTTCCCTGGTGGTGCTAGTGGTAAAGAAGCTACCTGAAAATGCAGGAGCCATAATAGATATGGGTTTGATCCCTGGCATGGGAAGATCCCTTGGAGGAGGGCACGACAACCCACTCTAGAATTCCTGCCTGGAGAATCCCATGGACAGAGGAGCGTGGTGGACTATACTCCATAGGGTCACAAAGAGTCAGACACAGCTGAAACGATTTAGTACACATGCATACACTGTACTTCAGTCCAGTTCAGTTTCTCAGTCATGTCCAACTCTTTGCAACCCCATGGACTGCAACATGCCAGGCTTCCCTGTTCATCACCAACTCCCAGAGCTTACTCAAACTCATGTCCATCAAGTTGGTGATGCCATCCAACCATCTCATCCTCTGTCATCCCCTTCTTCTCCCACCTTCAATCTTTCTCAGCATCAGGCTCTTTTCCAGTGAGTCAGTTCTTCACATTAGGTGGCCGAAGTATTGGAGTTTCAGCTTCAACATCAGTCCTTTCAATGAATATTCCGGACTGATTTACTTTAGGATTGACTAGTTGTATCTCCTTGCAGTCCAAGGGACTCTCAAGAGTCTTCTCAAACACCACAGTTCAAAAGCATCAATTCTTTGTCTCTCAGCATTCTTTATAGTCCAGCTCTCACATTCAGACATGACTACTGAGAAAACCATAGATTTGACAAGATGGACCTTTGTCAGCAAGGTAATGTCTTGCTTTTTAATGTGCTCACTAGGTTGATCATAGCTTTCCTTCCAAGGAGCAAGCATCTTTTAATTTCATGGCTGTAGTCACCATCTGCAGTGATTTTGGAGCCCCCCAAAAATAAAATCTCTCACTGTTTCCTTTGTTTCCCCATCTATTTGCCATGAAGTTATGGGACCAGTTGCCATGATTTTAGTCTGAATGTTGAGTTTTAAGCCAACTTTTTCATTCTCCTCTTTCACTTTCATCAAGAGACTCTTTAGTGAAGGGGCTCTAGGTGAAGCAGACCTGGGTATGGCATAAGCCCTCTTGGAGGAGGTCACCATTAAACCCCACCATAGAGCCACCAGAACTTACACGGGATTGGGGAAACAAATTCTTGGAGAACACAAACAAAATCTTGTGTGCACCAGGACTCAGGAGAAAGGAGCAGTGACCCCACAAGAGACTGACTCAGATTTGCCTGTGAATGTCCAGGAGGCTCTGGCAGAGGCATGGGTCAGTGGTGGCCTGTTGAAGGGTTGGGGGCACTAAGAGCAGCAGTGTATACATGGGACCTTTTGAAGGAGATCACCATTATATTCATTACCTCCACCATAGTTTGGCTTCAGGTCAAACAACAGGGAAGGAACACAGTACTGCCCATCAGCAGAAAATTGGATTAAAGATTTACTGAGCATGGCCCTGTCCATCAGAACAAGGTCCAGTTTCCCCCTCAGTTTCTCCCATCAGGGAGATTTCATAAGCCTCTGATCCTTATCTATCAGAGTGCAGACAGAATGAAAACCACAAACCCAGAAAACCAACCAAACTGATCATATGTACCACAGACTTGTCTAACTCAATGAGACTATGAGCCATGCCATCTAGAGCCACCCAAGACAGTCGGATCATGGTGGAGAGTTCTGACAAAATGTGGTCCACTGGAGAAAGGAATGGTAAACAACTTCAGTATTGTTGCCTTGAGAAATCATGAACAGTATGAAAAGGCAAAATGATAGGACACTAAAAGATGAACTCCCCAGGTCGGTAGGTGCCCAATATGCTACTGGAGATCAGTGGAGAAATAACTCTAAAAAGAATGAAGAGACAGAACCAAAGCAAAAACAACACCAGTTTGTGGGTGTGACTGGTGATGAAAGTAAAGTCCAATGTTGTAAAGAACAATATTGCATAGGAACCTGGAATGTTAGGTCCATGAATCAAGGCAAGTTGGAAGTGGTCAAACAGGAGATGGCAAGAGTGAACAAAGACATCTTAGGAATCAGTGAACTAAAATGGACTGGAATGGATGAATTTAGCTCAGATGACCATTATATCTACTACTGTGGGCATGAATCCCTTAGAAGAAATGGAGTATACATGTGTTCCCCATCCTGAACCCTCCTCCCTCCTCCCTCCCCATTCCATCCCTCTGGGTCGTCCCAGTGGCGGATTCATTTTGATATTTGGCAAAACTAATACAGTTATGTAAAGTTTAAAAATAAAATAAAATTAAAAAAAAAAAGAAGAAGAAATGGAGTAGCCATCATAATCAACAAAAGAGTCTGAAATGCAGTACTTGGATGCAATCTCAAAAATGACAGAATGATCTCTGTTCGTTTCCAAGGCAAACCATTCAATATCACAGTAATCCACGTCTATGCCCCAACCACTAATGCTAAGGAAGCTGAAGTTGAATGGTTCTATGAAGACCTACAAGCCCTTCTACAACTAACACTCCAAAATGATGTCCTTTTCATTGTAATGGACTGGAATGAAAAAGTAGGAAATCAAGAGATACCTGGAGTAATAGGCAAATTTGGCCTTGGAATACAAAATGAAGCAGGACAAAGGTAACAGAGTTTTGCCAAGAGAACACACTGGTCATAGCAAACGCCATCTTCCAGCAACACAAGAGAAGACCCTGTAGTTGAAGCTGCTTATTATCATTCTTTTGGAAAGTTATACAGGAACTTGTAAATCACATGCTACTTTACAAATACAAAATACTCAATACATTTATTTAAATAAATTGCACTGAATAGTATGAAGATAATTTGTACATACTAGAGAATTTTTGACCCAAATATGCCTGAAAGTGAGAGTATTTTTGTATTTTGGTCAGTCCTTCTATATTCTGAATATAGCCAGAAGACAGATTTTCTACTCAAAATTATTAGCATCAGACCCATGAAGTATGTTCTTTTCTATATGGCATTTCTGTTGTTTTCTGTAAGCAAAACACTATAAAAATAACCACAGCACTCATTGCATTAGAAATGGGTTTGTCACAATCATTCTAGTTCATAACCAGTTGATATTAAAAATAGGGTTTTCCACAAGGTAAGCAACAGGGAAATTACATTTCCTAGCTTCATGTTCCCTGCACAATTTCCAAGTGATGTAGCAGCAACATCAGGAAAGAAGTTTGATTTTATGACAGTGTGTTTACAAATATATTAAGGGTGGAATTCTCAGCACCCTGAATGGGATTTGAGTTGCATTTCTTGCTTATCATAACAGTGGTGCTTGTTTATAGTTGTGTCTCTTGGTAATATGAAAAATGAGTCCAGTGTTTATTTTTATTCCTCTTTGGTTTAAACTACCCATACCTCCCACACAGAAAAAACTATTTAGATGATATTTTAAGTGCCAGAAGGACACATTAATTAAATGTTAGAGAATGGATGCTCCAGAAAGCAAGTCATTCATACAAAAAGCCTCAATAGTCAGTTTTGACTACTAAGAAGCCCCAAATGAAATACAATATGAATTACAATGGCTCATCAAAACCAACACATTACCTTACAAACCATTTAACAATTCTCCCTTTCAAAGTCTGAAATTAAAATCCATATGTTTTTCTCTAAAGTCTAGTCCCAGTTGACCTATATTTTTGATGGGTAAACATTAGGGGGATATTACTTTATGTAAAATACTGTTGTGTTTTATACCATTCTGTTTTATTGAAAGTTTTTGCACTTGGCAATGTATAATATAAGGCAATTAGTTCAAGGACTATAGTTTCCTAAAAAGGTAAAAATTAAGGTCAAGGACACGTTAATCATATAGAGGAAAATTTCCTGAATTATTTTTTGATTAAGAAAATATAGAGGCAGTTTTAAGGACATTTGCTGAAGAGTATGGTGATTCTGAAGTCTGCTTCTTGCTCTAGTGTAGGCAGTTTTCCTGTGCTAATGCATATTTTGGAGAGAATAATAGTTATTTTCTTGTTTTTACTTCATATTAGATTACCTGATACTGTCTGTGTCTTTCTCCTTTCACTTTTCCTTTACATTGTGGTGGGTCTATATCAGTAATCAGAAAAAGAGATAGTAAAATAAGTTTTTCCACTTTAAAAGTAACAAATACATTTCCTTTCACCTCACTTAAGTTTGCTAGATTTGCTGAAAGAAATTTGAAAAACTACCAGAGAAATGTGTCAGCAAAAGGCAGGACCTGTTCAGTACAGAATCACAACTTTGATTTGAAGCTTTGGCAGTTTATTTTGAGAGATTACCATGTGTTTGGGAATAACTTGTAGAGCTGAGTGGGGAGAAAAAACCTAAATGATTTTGAAAGAACTGCAAGATATTTGAAATGAGTGTAGGTGAGAATTAATTCATAAACAGAGAGAAAAGAAAATATCTAATAAGAAAAGGAGAGTGACAAAGATGCCTCGTGTCTTGAGAGATAGTGATTTGGGGAGTACTCTTTATTCTACTTTTAAATATATATATATATTTATTTATTTTTAATTGATACATGATTGGTTTACAATATTGGTTTGATTTCTGTCATACATCAACATTAATTAACCATAGGTGTCCTCCCTATCTTGAATCTTTCTCCTGTCTCCTGCTGATTCCCACCCCTCTAGGTTATTACAGAGCCCCCATTTGAATTCCCTTAGTCATACAGCAAATTCCCATTGGCTATCTATTTACATGTGTTAGTGTATATACATCCATGCTCTCTCCATTCATCTCACCCTCTCCCTCTTCTCCCCAACCCTTGCCCATAAGTTTGTTCTCTATGCCTGCATCTCCATTGCTGCTTTGTGATCGGATTCGTCAAACCACCCTTTTAGATTCCCTCAGCTCAGTTCAGTCGCTCAGTCGTGTCCGACTCTTTGTGACCCCATGAATAGCAGCACGCCAGGCCTCCCTGTCCATCACCAGCTCCCGGAGCTCGCTCAAACTCACATCCATCAAGTCGGTGATGCCATCCAGCCATCTCATCCTCTGTCGTCCCCTTCTCCTCCTGCCCCCAATCCCTCCCCGCATGAGTATTTTCCAATGAGTCAACTCTTCTCATGAGGTGGCCAAAGCACTGGAGTTTCAGCTTTAGCATCATTCCTTCCAAAGAAATCCCAGGGCTGATCTCCTTCAGAATGGACTGGTTGGATCTCTTTGCAGTCCAAGGGACTCTCAAGAGTCTTCTCCAACACCACAGTTCAAAAGCATCAATTCTTCACATGTGTTAATATACGATATCTGTTTTTCTCTTTCTGACTTACTTCACTCTGTATAATAGGTTCTAGGTTAATCCACCTCATTAGAACTGACCCAAATGCATACCTTTTTATGGCTCAGTAGTATTCCATTGTAAAATTAAAAGCTTCTACACAGCAAAGGAGACTATCAATAAGGTGAAAAGACAGCCCTCAGAATGGGAGAAAAATTATAGCAAATCTACTTGATTTTTATAGCCCTGAATTACAGCTTTTCTTTGTGGTGGTGGTCATGGTGGTTTAACTGCTAAGTGGTGTCCAACTTTTGCCACCCCATGAACTGTATGTAGCCTGCCAGTCTCCTCTGTCCATGGCATTCTCCAGGCAACTATATTGGAATGGGTTGCCATTTCCTCCTCCATTCTTACTCTGTAGCAGGGAGCAAAATAATTAGCATCGCTTTTTTGTTGCTCTTGTTACTTTTCTCTAGAACCAGAGAAACTTGGGTTTAGATCTTAAGACAAAGATCTTTGTACTCGCTGCATAAATTTGAACTAGTGAGCAAATTTCCTTAATGCTCACATTTCTCACATGCAAATAGAAGCTAAGAGTACTCACCTTGCAGAGATATTAGAAGGACGGCATGTAAGAGGCAGTTAATCTTGGGCATACCTAGAAGTCTAAAAGGGAACTGTGTGGCAGGTACAGCTGATCTGAAGGATGGAGACCAGAGATAAGGCTGAGACCAGTCTGAGTGAGGAATCCTCCAATGCTCAGTCAAATAAAAAAGTCTTGATCATTGGTGAAATCCTGGTCTTGGCTGAGGAGATAGACTGGTAGAGGGTACTGACCTGGGGTCAAGGATATTTCCAATGGTGTCATTAACTTGTGTCTGGAGAGTCAATGATGAGAGATCATAGAGACCTAAGAAACATGAGTGATATCCTAGGGCATGAATAGCCAAGGAGAAAAGTCTAGACTTTAAGCAGGTTGAGTACATATCACCATGGAGTTCAAAGGCTGATGGTGTACGCAAACTGATGATGGTCAACAAAGGCAGTGTACTGCAGAATTAGTAGCAAGCCTTTCGCTACCAGGAAAAGAAGGGTTATATAAAGAAATAAAGCATATCTAATGTGCCCTGATAAGATTTCTATCATCCATCCTTCTCTTGAGCTCAGATCTCATAGGCTTTCTTTAACTTTAGGCATCACATGGCTTCTACTTATGGCTTTATGTTTATGCAGCACTTATAAATAACCTACATATCTTCAGACCTCAATTTGATGCTACTCTTTTAGAGAATTCTTATCTGCACAAACCCCAAGGGCTGCCAAAATAAGGTCTTCTAATCTTGTACTTCTCCTTCTTATCAGTAATAGTAACTTAGTTAAATGGTCTCTAATTAGTAATTTAAAATTTCTCCACTTACTATTTCTTTTTTTTTTTTTCTTTTTTTGAGGAGAGACTATCTTATTCAGCCAGTGGCTTATATCATGAGTGATTGCAATGGCAGCTTGCCTAAGATGAAAAATTAATAAGTATTTGTTAAATGATTAAATGAATAATAGTCAGACAGCCTTAAAAGTCTTATGTGTAAGATGAAGAACTTTAATAGTTGAATTAAAAAAAGAAAAAAACTTTAGCAGTAACACAACAATCAGAAAACTCTATTACCTGGGACAGGGAAGAAATAGGGAAAAAAGCCTAAATGGAGAATTAAATAGAACCTCCACAGCAGTCTATTAGTGAAATACTCTGAAGTTTTAAAACCCTACACTAGAGTTAGACTTGTAATAAATTAGATGACGAGAATCTATACATAGTCTGTCCTTAGGTTGTCCTGCTTCTTTTCAGCTAATATACTTTGATGATTTCTAAAACTGATTCAAGTAAACCTCAGTTTTAATAAAAACAAGCATCTGAACTGTGCACAGCTATCTCATTAGTCATATCATTTTAAATAATGATGCTTAATATTAATGTCAGATATTGAGTAATTTCATTTATTTTTCTCACTTAATCCTATTAACCTTCTGAGGCAGACATTATTTGAATTTTGAAGATGAGAACATTCAAGGAGGTTAAGTAATTTGTCTGAAGTTATACAGCTGTGAAGAAGCATAGCTGAAATTTGAACCCAGTTGTAGGTTATTGCAGAGCTCATTTTCTTAACCTAATGCTAAACCAGACATAGTATAACCAATGTGGGACTCCCTTTGTTGCTTTATCAGTTTAGTCAAGATCTTATAAAAAGTACCCTAATGGAAACTTTTTAAAAAAATGTGTCAGAAAGCCAGAATCTTACATATTCACTTCAAGACTCTATTCAACAGATCAAGATTTTATCTATTGCACTTTCTTTTGTTTCTATTCCCTATTCCTTTTTTTAAGTAAATAAAATGAGAGAAAGTTTGAACACCAACAGTTTGAACTAGCCAAAAGATCCTGACAGGAAATAGACTTTGTATCAGTATATTTGGAACCAAACTCTACTGTAAAAATAAGACCAATAACTGGAAGTAGGAGGCTTAAGTCCAAACCCTGACTCCAGAGAACTCCTGACTCCAAGGAACATTAATTGACAGGAGCTCATCAAACGCCTCCATACCAACACTGAAACCAAGCACCACACAAGGGCCAACAAGTTCCAGGGTAAGACATACCAAGCAAATTCTCCAGCAACAAAGGAACACAGCCCTGAGCTTCAAGATACAGGCTGCCCAAAGTCACCCCAAAACCATAGACATCTCATAACTCATTACTGGACATTTCATTACACTCCAGAGAGAAGAAATACAGCTCCATCCACCAGAACATCGACACAACCTTCCCTAACCAGGAAACCTTGACAAGCCACCTGTACAAACCCACACACAGTGAGGAAACACCACAATAAAGAGAACTCCACAAACTGTCAGAATACAGAAAGGACACCCCAAACTCAGTAATTTAAACAAGATGAAGAGACAGAGGAATAGCCAGCAGATAAAGGAACAGGATAAATGCCCACCAAACCAAACAAAAGAGGAAGAGATAGGGAATCTACCTGATAAAGAATTCCAAATAATGATAGTGAAATTGATCCAAAATCTTGAAATTAAAATGGAATCACAGATAAATAGCCTGGAGGCAAGGATTGAGAAGATGCAAGAAAGGTTTAACAAGGACTTAGAAGAAATAAAAAAGAGTCAATATATAATGAATAATGCAATAAGTGAAATTAAAAACACTCTGGAGGCAACAAATAGTAGAATAACAGAGGCAGAAGATAGGATTAGTGAATTAGAAGATAGAATGGTAGAAATAAATGAATTAGAGAGGATAAAAGAAAAACAAATTAAAAGAAATGAGGACAATCTCAGAGACCTCCAGGACAATATTAAACGCTACAACATTCGAATCATAGGGGTCCCAGAAGAAGAAGACAAAAAGAAAGACCATGAGAAAATACTTGAGGAGATAATAGTTGAAAACTTCCCTAAAATGGGGAAGGAAATCATCACCCAAGTCCAAGAAACCCAGAGAGTCCCAAACAGGATAAACCCAAGGCGAAACACCCCAAGACACATATTAATCAAATTAACAAAGATCAAACACAAAGAACAAATATTAAAAGCAGCAAGGGAAAAACAACAAATAACACACAAGGGAATACCCATAAGGATAACAGCTGATCTTTCAATAGAAACTCTTCAAGCCAGGAGGGAATGGCAAGACATACTTAAAATGATGAAAGAAAATAACCTACAGCCCAGATTATTGTACCCAGCAAGGATCTCATTCAAGTATGAAGGAGAAATCAAAAGCTTTTCAGACAAGCAAAAGCTGAGAGAATTCTGCACCACCAAACCAGCTCTCCAACAAATACTAACGGATATTCTCTAGACAGGAAACACAAAAACAGTGTATAAATTCGAACCCAAAACAATAAAGTAAATGGCAATGGGATCATACTTATCAGTAATTACCTTAAACGTAAATGGGTTGAATGCCCCAACCAAAAGACAAAGACTGGCTGAATGGATACAAAAACAAGACCCATACATATGTTGTCTACAAGAGACCCACCTCAAAACATGGTACACATACAGACTGAAAGTGAAGGGCTGGAAAAAGATTTTCCATGTAAATAGGGACCAAAAGAAAGCAGGAGTAGCAATACTCGTATCAGATAAAATAGACTTTAAAACAAAGACTGTGAAAAGAGACAAAGATGGTCACTACATAATGATCAAAGGATCAATCCAAGAAGAAGATATAACAATTATAAATATATATGCACCCAACACGGGAGCACCACAGTATGTAAGACAAATGCTAACAAGTATGAAAGGAGAAATTAACAATAACACAATAATAGTGGGAGACTTTAATACCCCACTCACACCTATGGATAGATCAACTAAACAGAAAATTAACAAGGAAACACAAACTTTAAATGATATAATAGACCAGTTAGACCTAATTGATATCTATAGGGCATTTCATCCCAAAACAATGAATTTCACCTTTTTCTCAAGCACATATGGAACCTTCTCCAGGATAGATCACATCCTGGGCCATAAAGCTAGCCTTGGTAAATTCAAAAAAATAGAAATCATTCCAAGCATCTTTTCTGACCACAATGCAGTAAGATTAGATCTCAATTACAGGAGAAAAACTATTAAAAATTCCAACATATGGAGGCTGAACAACACGCTGCTGAATAACCAACAAATCACAGAAGAAATCAAAAAAGAAATCAAAATGTGCATAGAAACGAATGAAAATGAAAACACAACAACCCAAAACCTGTGGGACACGGTAAAAGCAGTCCTAAGGGGAAAGTTCATAGCAATACAGGCACACCTCAAGAAACAAGAAAAAAGTCAAATAAATAACCTAACTCTACACCTAAAGCAACTAGAAAAGGAAGAAATGAAGAACCCCAGGGTTAGTAAAAGGAAAGAAATCTTAAAACTTAGAGCAGAAATAAATGCAAAAGAAACAAAAGAGATCATAGCAAGAATCAACAAAACCAAAAGCTGGTTTTTTGAAAGGATAAATAAAATTGACAAACCATTAGCCAGACTCATCAAGAAACAAAGGGAGAAAAATCAAATCAATAAAATTAGAAATGAAAATGGAGAGATCACAACAGACAACACAGAAATACAAAGGATCATAAGAGAGTACTATCAACAATTATATGCCAATAAAATGGACAACGTGGAAGAAATGGACAAATTCTTAGAAAAGTACAACTTTCCAAAACTCGACCAGGAAGAAATAGAAAATCTTAACAGACCCATCACAAGCACGGAAATTGAAACTGTAATCAAAAATCTTCCAGCAAACAAAAGCCCAGGTCCAGACGGTTTCACAGCTGAATTCTACCAAAAATTTAGAGAAGAGCTAACACCTATCCTGCTCAAACTCTTCCAGAAAATTGCAGAGGATGGTAAACTTCCAAACTCATTCTATGAGGCCACCATCACCCTAATACCAAAACCTGACAAAGATCCCACAAAAAAAGAAAACTACAGGCCAATATCACTGATGAACATAGATGCAAAAGTCCTTAACAAAATTCTAGCAATCAGAATCCAACAACACATTAAAAAGATCATACACCATGACCAAGTGGGCTTTATCCCAGGGATGCAAGGATTCTTCAATATCCGCAAATCAATCAATGTAATACACCACATTAACAAATTGAAAAATAAAAACCATATGATTATCTCAATAGATGCAGAGAAAGCCTTTGACAAAATTCAACATCCATTTATGATCAAAACTCTCCAGAAAGCAGGAATAGAAGGAACATACCTCAACATAATCAAAGCTATATATGACAAACCCACAGCAAACATTATCCTCAATGGTGAAAAATTGAAAGCATTTCCTCTAAAGTCAGGAACAAGACAAGGGTGCCCACTTTCACCATTACTATTCAACATAGTGTTGGAAGTTTTGGCCACAGCAATCAGAGCAGAAAAAGAAATAAAAGGAATCCAAATTGGAAAAGAAGAAGTAAAGCTCTCACTGTTTGCAGATGACATGATCCTCTACATAGAAAACCCTAAAGACTCCACCAGAAAATTACTAGAACTAATCAATGACTATAGTAAAGTTGCAGGATATAAAATCAACACCCAGAAATCCCTTGCATTCCTATACACTAATAATGAGAAAACAGAAAGAGAAATTAAGGAAACAATTCCATTCACCATTGCAACGGAAAGAATAAAATACTTAGGAATATATCTACCTAAAGAAACTAAAGACCTATATATAGAAAACTATAAACACTGGTGAAAGAAATCAAAGAGGACACTAACAGATGGAGAAATATACCATGTTCATGGATTGGAAGAATCAATATAGTGAAAATGAGTATACTACCCAAAGCAATTTATAGATTCAATGCAATCCCTATCAAGCTACCAACAGTATTCTTCACAGAGCTAGAACAAATAATTTCACAATTTGTATGGAAATACAAAAAACCTCGAATAGCCAAAGCTATCTTGAGAAAGAAGAATGGAACTGGAGGAATCAACCTACCTGACTTCAGGCTCTACTACAAAGCCACAGTTCTCAAGACAGTATGGTACTGGCACAAAGACAGAAATATAGATCAATGGAACAAAATAGAAAGCCCAGAGATAAATCCACGCACATATGGACACCTTATCTTTGACAAAGGAGGCAAGAATATACAATGGATCAAAGACAATCTCTTTAACAAGTGGTGCTGGGAAATCTGGTCAACCACTTGTAAAAGAATGAAACTAGAACACTTTCTAACACCATACACAAAAATAAACTCAAAATGGATTAAAGATCTCAACATAAGACCAGAAACTATAAAACTCCTAGAGGAGAACATAGGCAAAACACTCTCCGACATACATCACAGCAGGATCCTCTATGACCCACCTCCCAGAATATTGGAAATAAAAGCAAAAATAAACAAATGGGACCTAATTAACCTTAAAAGCTTCTGTACATCAAAGGAAACTATTAGCAAGGTGAAAAGACAGCCTTCAGAATGGGAGAAGATAATAGCAAATGAAGCAACTGACAAACAACTAATCTCGAGAATATACAAGCAACTCCTACAGCTCAACTCCAGAAAAATAAATGACCCAATCAAAAAATGGGCCAAAGAACTAAATAGACATTTCTCCAAAGAAGACATACAGATGGCTAACAAACACATGAAAAGATGCTCAACACCACTCATTATCAGAGAAATGCAAATCAAAACCACTATGAGGTACCATTTCACACCAGTCAGAATGGCTGCGATCCAAAAGTCTATAAGTCATAAATGCTGGAGAGGGTGTGGAGAAAAGGGAACCCTCTTGCACTGTTGGTGGGAATGCAAACTAGTACAGCCACTATGGAGAACAGTGTGGAGATTCCTTAAAGAACTGGAAATAGAACTGCCTTATGATCCAGCAATCCCACTGCTGGGCATACACACTGAGGAAACCAGAAGGGAAAGAGACACCTGTACCCCAGTGTTCATCACAGCACTGTTTATAATAGCCAGGACATGGAAGCAACCTAGATGTCCATCAGCAGATGAATGGATAAGAAAGCAGTGGTACATATACACAATGGAGTATTACTCAGCCATTAAAAAGAATACATTTGAATCAGTTCTAATGAGGTGGATGAAACTGGAGCCTATTATACAGAGTGAAGTAAGCCAGAAAGAAAAACACCAATACAGTATACTAACGCATATATATGGAATTTAGAAAGATGGTAACAATATCCCTGCGTACGAGACAGCAAAAGGGACACTGATATATAAAACAGTCTTATGGACTCTGGGGGGAGAGGGAGAGGGTGGGAAGATTTGGGAGAATGGCATTGAAACCTGTAAAATGTCATGTATGAAACGCGTTGCCAGTCCAGGTTCGATGCACGATACTGGATGCTTGGGGCTGGTGCACTGGGACGACCCAGAGAGATGGTGTGGGGAGGGAGGAGGGAGGAGGGTTCAGGATGGGGAACACATGTATACCTGTGGCGGATTCATTTTGATATTTGGCAAAACTAATACAATTATGTAAAGTTTAAAAAATAAAATAAAATAAAAAAAAAAAAGATATTAAGAGGTTACACTAAAGCTGGGTACACCAGAGATAATAAATCTATGGAGAACAAACAAACAAAACAAACAAACAAAACAAAAACACAGAAATCTAAAGCAAGTCTGAAACCTGTTAGTTATATTTCAATTTATTTTTTTTTTTCTGTCTTCTTGTCTGTCTGTATAATCTGTTTTGTTTTTCAGATCAGTTCAGTTCAGTCACTCAGTTGTGTCTGACTCTTTGTGATCCTGTGAACTACAGCATGCCAGGCCTCCCTGTCCATCACCAATTCCTAGAGTTTATTCAAACTTATGTCCATTGAGTCAGTGATGCCATCTCATCCTCTATTGTCCCCTTCTTCTCCCACTTTCAATCTTCCTCAGCATCAGAGTCTTTTCGAATGAGTCAATTCTTCGCATCAGGTGACCAAAGTATTGGAGTTTCAGATTCAGCATCAGTCCTTCCAATGAATATTCAGGACTGATTTCCTTTAGGATGGACTGGTTGGATCTGTTAATTATATTTTATCTGCTTCTATTCTATCTGGAAGAAGCACAAGCTGGAATCAAGATTGCTGGGAGAAACATCAACAACCTCAGATATGCAGATGACACCATCCTTATGGCAGAAAGTGAAGAACTAAAGGGCCTCTTGATGAAAGTGAAAGAGGAGAGTGAAAAAGCTGGCTTAAAGCTCAACATTCAGAAAACTAAGATCATGGCATCTGGTCCCATCACTTCATGGCAAATAGATGGGGAAACAGTGGAAACAGTGGCTGACTTTATTTTGGATGGGCCTCCAAAATCACTGCAGATGGTCACTGCAGCCATGAAATTAAAAGACACTTACTCCTTGGAAGGAAAGTTATGACCAACCTAGACAGAATATTAAGAAGCAGAGATATTACTTTGTCAACAAAGGTCTGTCTAGTCGAGGCTATGGTTTTTCCAGTGGTCATTTATGGATGTGAGGGTTGGATTTTATAGAAACTGAGCACCAAATAATTAATGCTTTTGAACTGTGGTATTGGAAAAACCTCTTGAGAGTCCCTTGGACTACAAGGAGATCCAACCAGTCCATCCTAAAGGAGATCAGTCCTGAATGGAAGGACTGATGTTGAAGCTGAAACTCTAATACTTTGGCCACCTGATGCGAAGAGCTGACTGATTTGAAAAGACCCTGATGTTGGGAAAGATTGAGGGCAGGAGGAGAAGGGGATGACAGAGGATGAGATGGTTGGATGGCATCACTTAGTCAATGGACATGAGTTTAGGTGAACTCCAGGAGTTGGTGATGGACAGGGAGGTCTGGCATGCTGCCATTCCTGGGGTCACAAAGAGTCGGACGCGACTGAGCGACTGATCTGAACTGAACTGAACTGATTCTATGTCTTTCAGTTACTACAAATCACTTTGAAATTGATACCTTCCTTGTCTGCTTCTAGAATAATGGTTTTCCAGGTCAAGCTTCTAAGTTCACAGAGTTGGCCTCTCTCCAAGGCCCTGTTTATACAGCGCTATAAATTTACATACTCTGTCCCTTCCTGCCAAATCCTGAATCTAGATTATGCTAATCATAATTCTTGCTTAAAATTACATAACTTTCAAGAAGACAGCATTTATTTCTTGCTCATTATCAACAAATAGAACTCATAATTCCACAGTAAAGCATTAGAAAAAGGTTAAGAGTAGATTTCTGGAATATTTAACTCTTTTGTACCCATTAATTTAAAAAGTTCTTTTAGTGCAAAGTTGACATAAAGTAAAATGCACAAATCTTAAGAGAATTTGATGTGTTTTGACAAATGTATATACCCATGTAATTAACCCAAGCTTCTACTGAGATATAGCCATCATCCCCATAAAGTGCCTTTATGCTCCTCCGTGAGTCTTCCCCAAATGTCAAAGGCAAAAACTTTGCTGATTTTTTTCCACTACAGTTTTCTCTTTGTAGAAAGTAAATAGATACAGCCCAACAGTTAGTGCTTTCCTGGGTCTAGCTTGCTTCACACAGCATAATATCAGTAAAATGCACTCATATTCTTGCTTACAGCAATAGTTCATTAGTTTTTATTGCTGAACAACATTCCATTATATACTTGTCACACTTTGTTTTCCATTATTCTGGTGTTGGGGTTTGGATTGTTTCCAGTTTGGAGCTATTAAGAATAAACTTTATATGAACATTAAGGCTTTTATAGAAGATACATTTTTTATTTCTCTTGGGTAGATGCTTAGGCATGGAAATATTGGGTCGTGAGGTAAGGATCAGTACACTTTTATAAAAAACTACTAAACGTTTTAGACTCCTAGTAGCATTATATGTATAAGTGCTTTGGTTGTTACATATCCTTCATAGCACTTGGTGTTGTAAATATTTTAATTTTACTCATTCTACTAAGTATTCAGTAGGTTTCCTTGTGGTTTTTAATTGTATTTCCCTTGTGATACATGATGTTGAGGCTCTGTGTGTGTGTGTGTGTGTGTGTGTGCTTTCTAGCCAGTTGCATACCTTCCTATCAAAATATCTATGTTAGTCCTTTGTCCCCTTTTTTTCTCTAAATGTGTTTTTTTAATTATGAAAAGAGTACCTTATTCTAGATACAAGTCCTTGTAAGATATATGGATTTTGAAAATATTTTCTCCCAGTCTATGACTTGTTTATTCATTTTATTAGTGCATTTTGATGAGGATAAATTTTTAATCGTAATTAGATGCTATTTTATTGTCAATTATTGTCAATAAACTATAGTATCCCTAAATTTTTTGCAAGTATTTGGTTCTATTTTTTCCTTCCATCTTCTTATTGCAGAGGAAAAGATTAAGATACATACTGTGTATGAGTTAGAATCTAGTTCTAATGAGGTGGATGAAACTGGAGCCTATTATACAGAGTGAAGTAAGCCAGAAAGAAAAACACCAATACAGTATACTAACACATATATATGGAATTTAGAAAGATGGTAACAATAACCCTGTGTACGAGACAGCAAAAGAGACACTGATGTATAGAACAGTCTTATGGACTCTGTGGGAGAGGGAGAGGGTGGGAAGATTTGGGAGAATGGCATTGAAACATGTAAAATATCATGTATGAAATGAGTTGCCAGTCCAGGTTCGATGCACGATACTGGATGCTTGGGGCTAGTGCACTGGGACGACCCAGAGGGATGGAATGGGGAGGGAGGAGGGAGGAGGGTTCAGGATGGGGAACACATGTAAACCTGTGGCGGATTCATTTTGATATTTGGCAAATCTAATACAGTTATGTAAAGTTTAAAAATAAAATAAAATTAAAAAAAAAAAAACAAACAAACAAAAAAAAAAGAATCTAGTCAGAGAGGAGAAATTACCTTTAGTATTTCAGAAAGAGAGAATTTAATTCAGAATAGGTTATGAGACTGTTGGAAGGGCTAGAGTAACAAAACTTTATCTGAAGATTAGTGATGTGAAAACAAGAGGTGGAAAATCAAAAGGGAAGCAGAGGTTTCCCAGCACCTGATATGTCTGTGGAACTCTTTTTTTTTTTTTTTAATTTTATTTTTAAACTTTACATAATTGTAACTCTTACCCTTTGAACCAAAGAACTAGGAACACTCTTCAGGGCCTCTGTTACTGCATGTTCAGGTTTTCTTCTTGTTCCTGCCCTACTGCTGTTGCTAATGCAACAGAAAACAGAAAATATGGATAAAATCATCCCTTCTTCCCTGTTTCTTCTGATATTCCATCAGTGCCTCCCACTTGGATTTCTAATTATGAAAATATAAAGACAGAAGTTTAGCTAAAAGTACAGGAAATTTGACCTGGACATAAAGAATCAAGTCCCATTTCATTAAATAGGTTTTTAGAGTACAGGACTTTAAGTTCATAGTCAACATATTGATGCAGATGACCAAAAGACAGTGTATATTTGTTTGAGGCTTTCCCATGACCTGTGTACGATCCTATGCAGTCTGTTTAGGTCATGAGCAAAACTAAAACCTCAGTAAAAACGCTATTTTACCCTTATTCCTCCCACAAAATATAAATCAGGACACAAAGTAAGAGCCATCTCCTGAGGAAATCCTGAGCAAGCAGCCTCCCAAGGTCCACGCTCATCTGTATTCACAGCTCCAGAGCTTCTCTGGGGTTTGAGGTCATTGGGCTGCTGACTGGAGCAATCTCACAGCCTGATGTGACCAGAACCTTTGTGGAAGACAAAAATTATATGATAAAAAGTATTTTCCATATAATTGCACTAAATAATATGAACAACATCAATGTATCTATTAAATACTTCCTAGGGAGGAGAAGCATTTCAAAAATAGTGGCATAAGGAGCACTACAAAATTTCCCCCCAGAAAAACAACTGTAACACCTAAAAATTAAAAACAAACACACCAAATGAAGTCTCTGGAAATTGCCTTATGCAAATGGAAGTTTATTTATTCCAAAAAATTTATTAAATCTTTGTAGGAATAGTGACAGTTTATGGAAGTCAAGCCATGACCAGCTTCCTTTGTTTG
Organism: Bubalus kerabau; assembly: GCF_029407905.1. Taxonomy (NCBI): domain Eukaryota; kingdom Metazoa; phylum Chordata; class Mammalia; order Artiodactyla; family Bovidae; genus Bubalus; species Bubalus kerabau. Next base: position 62,145,386 of record NC_073629.1, on the reverse strand, counting down.
TCTAGCTCAGGGTGATGGAAGTCTTATTCAGGGCAAGTACAGACCAGAAAATGGGATACTCTAAGAGATCTAACTTTATTTGGAACAAAACATGGGAAGTTGAGCCTAACACTGTCCAAACAACGATGATTTTAGTTAAGAGAAATCCCCCTGAGATCTAAGCAAGCCTAACAAGGGAATCAGACATTAATTTGATCAGACTGTGGAATGATTTATGCTCTAAGGCATTGTTGTAGAATAATAAGAGAACAAACAGCCAGCAGTTAGTGAGGAGTAACATTGGGGTGTGATATCAATATAGAGAGACCAGCCAGAAACTTACAAGGAGATAAGAGAGATCGGGGAAAGACTTTGTCAAAGGGCTCAGATAAAATCCTTATTCTCCTTGGGGTGAAGGGAGGGAGTTAAGGTAACTGTGCATGCCCCAAGCTGCACCCTCCGAGAAGTAACATTACAGGCTATACACCACACGAGAAATAGATTCCAATCAAGAGAGTCCTAAAATACAAGAAGGAATAACTGACATAATTGAAGGGAGAAACAGACAATTAAAATATAATAGTAAAAGACTTTAATACCCTTATTATTGGGGATGTTGAATAAAATCCCTATTCAATAGGAGTTTGGATAGAACAAGTAGACTTAATAGACACCTCTAGAACATTACACCCAACAACAGCAGAATATACATTTTTCTCAAGCACATATGGAATATTCTGTAAGATCAACCATATACTAGCCCATAAAACAATCTTAAGAAAATTTAAAAATATTGAAGTCATATAAAATATGTTCTCTGATTATGTAAAAATTAAACTAGGAAAAATCATCAAAAAGAATTTAGGAAATTTACAAATATGTGAAGTCAAGAAACATGGTTAGAAATAATTAATGGGTGTCAAAGAATACATTATAAGGGATATTAGAAAATATTTTGAGATGAAAGTGAAGAAACAACTAAAACCATGCTTAAAGTTACAGTTTATAACTATAAACATGTTTATTAAAAATTAGAAAATATCTCAAATCAACAACCTAATCTTCCACCTAATAATTATAAAAGAAAGAGCAAACTAAACCTAGATTAAGCACAATAAAGGAATTAATAAAGGTCATGTCAGGAATTAATGAAATGTTTAGAATACAGAATTGCAAAAGAAAAAATTCAATGAAACTAATTTGCTTTCTTTTGAAAAACCAACAAAATTGACAAAATTATGAATAGTGATCAAGAAAAAAAAGAGAAGTTTTAAAATACTGCAGTAGAGAATGAAATATGGGCCCTTATATCAGCAATATAGAAACTAAGGATTAAAAGGAAATGCTATCAAAAAGTTTATGCCAAACATATATATCTTAGATACATGGAAAAATTTCTAGAGAGACACATATAATCAAAACTGACTTTAATGGAAAATATGAACATACCTATGATATAACAAAGAAGCTTAATAAGTTTAAAACATCCCATGTTTAAAAAAAAAAAAAACACCATGCCTAGATCCATTACTGGTCATTTCTGATGAATATTTTAAAAATTAATATCAATTCTTCACAAATACTTTCAAAAATATACTGAGAAATGCACTTCCAATTCATTCTATGAAGCCACTATTTCTCTAATATAAAAAACAAATAAATTACAGGAAAGAGAACTAGAGATCAACATTACAAATTAATATAAATTTAAAAATCTTCAATAAAATACTACCAAACTGGATCCAGCAAGTGTAAAAGATTATATATAATAAACAAATGTGATTTATCCCAAGGATGTAAGGTTGTTTTAACAACTAAAATTCAATTATTTTGTTATGCCATGTTAACAGAAGTAAAAAAAACACACATGATAATCCTAAAATACACAAAATAAGTATTTGGCAAAAGTCCAGCTTTTCTTGATAAAACATTCCAAAAACCAGGCTTAGAAGGAAAATTCCTTAAATTGATAAAGGATATCTAAAAAAAAAATCCACAGATGACTCATAGATACATAATAAGAGATCGCTGTTTTAACTCTAAGATCAAGAATAAAATAAGAATAGATATTCTTGCCACTTCTATTGCATGTTGTACTGAAAGTACTATCCAGGCCAATTAGACAAGAGGAAAGAAATAACTACATCCAGATTGGAAAGAGAGAAGTATACTATTTCTATTCACAGATGATCTTTTATATACTAAATCCTAAAGAAATCACTAAAAAACTATTAGAACCAATATCCAAGTTAAGCAGAATAAGATCAATACACAAATTCAGTTACCTGCTATACAATAACAACAAACAACTTGAAAATAAAATTTAAAAAAAAATTCCATTTATGATAGTATGAGAAATAATTTTGAAATAAGTAATTAACAAAGAAAGTACAAAACTTGTATTCTGAAAACTACTAAACTTTGTTGAAAGAAATTGAACTCCTATATAAACAGAAGATATTTCATGTTTATGAATCAAAAAATTTAAATTCTTTGGTGGTCCAGTGGTTGAAAATCCATCTTCCAATGCAGAGGACACAAGTTCAATTTCTGGTCATGGAAGATCCCACATGCCCACAAGCAACTGGGCCCCTGTGTCACTACTACTGAGCCTGCACTCTGAAGTCCTCCAGATGCAACAACTGAGCCCACATGCAGCAACTGTTGAAGCCCACATGCCCTAGAGCCTGTACTCCTCATCAAGAAAGGCCACTACAATGAGAAGCCCCGTACACTAGAGAGTAGCTTTCACTCTTCACAACTATACTGGATGCTTGGGGCTGGTGCACTGGGACAACCCAGAGGGATGGTATGGGGAGGGAGGAGGGAGGAGGGTTCAGGATGGGGAACACATGTATACCTGTGGCGGATTCATTTCGATATATGGCAAAACCAATACAATATTGTAAAGTTAAAAAATAAAATAAAATTTAAAAATATATATATTTATTAAAAAAAAAGAGAAAGCCCTCGAGCAGAAATGAAGACCCAGCACAGCCAATAATAAACAAATAAATAAAAATAGGCATTAAAAAAAGACTTGCTAAAATGGCAAGATTCCCCAAACCGGCCTATTGATTCAATGAATTCTCTATCAAAATCTCTGATACCTTTTTCAAAATTCATAAGCAATTCCTCAGAATATTAAACATAAACTTGCCATATGATCCTCAACAATTTCATTTGTATGTTGAAAGAAGAATGAAAGCATATATCCACAAATAATCTTGTACATGAATATTCCTAATATTTATAGCTGCCAAAAAAGTGGAAACATACCAAATAGATAAAAAATTGTAATATATTAATATAATGTAATATTATTCAGTAATAAGGAAAGAAGTCATAAAACATGCTACAGCATGAATGAAACTTGAAAATACTATGTTGATAAAGAAATCAGTCACAAAAGACATATTGTATTATTATCTTCATTTGAAATGTCCAGGATAGATGCATGCATAGACAGAAAGTATATTAGGAGATGGAGATTTTTGGGGAGTAGTGAAAAAGTTCTACAATAATTTTGTAGTAACAGTTGTAAAAGTCTATGAATATCTTAAGAAAAATATTGACTTGTTTAATGATTAAGTATTTTAATTATATTTCAGTAAAGCTTTAATAGCAAAAAAAAAAAAAAAAAAAAGACATCTAGAAGAACTGCATCTGATTCTCAAATATTGCAACTTTTTCTCTGTTTTTCTCATTTACATAAAAGCCTTTAAGAGCCATCATGATGATAAGCCTGTATATATTTTTTTCACTTGGGGGTTTGTTGCTAAGTCATGTCGGACACTTACAACTGCATGGACTGTAGCCTGTCAGCCTCCTCTGTCCAAGGGACTCTCCAGGCCAGAATACTGGAGTGGGTTGTCTTGTCCTTCTCCAGGGGATCTTCCCGACCCAGGAATCAAACACGTGTCTCTTGCATTGCAGGCAGACTCTTTACTCTTTCCCCTTCCTCATAGTTCAGTTGGTAAAGAATCCACCTGCAATGAAGGACACCCCAATTTGATTCCTGGGTTGGGAAGATCCACTGGAGAAGGGATAGGCTACCCACTCCAGTATTCTCAGGCTTCCTTTGTGGCTCAGCTGGTAAAGAATCTGCCTACAATACAGAAGACCTGGGTTCTATCCCTGGGTTGGGAAGATCCCCTGGAGAAGGGAAAGGCTACCCACTCCAGTATTCTGGCCTGGAGAATTCCATGGATTGTATAGTCCATGGGGTCACGAAGAGTCGGACACACTGAGCGACTTTCACTTCATTTCACTTTCCTTTTTTCACTTAAATTCACCTAATAACTACAGCAACTGTATAAAGTTAGTGTATTATCATCCGTGCATTGTAGATAATATAGCAAAAACTGGGAAAAATTAAAGTTACTTGTCAAATTCACATATTGTCTTATTGCTAAATTCCTGTTCTTAATTGTGATATTGGACTACTCACCACCCTTCAAGTAGGATATCTAAATACTTCTGATGATAAAGGTCCAACACCATGTGGTATTATACACAATTTCTCTCCTCCTTGGGGAAATTTCAAAATCCCAGAGCATCTAGTAACAGTACTATCACAAAGTAGGTTTCTGCGGGAAAATCGTAATTTTCCAGAATTAAACCACACATAGATTGCTTGTTAGCTCTGACTCTGGCATGAAAGAAGGTGTGATAAGCACATAAGGTAATTCACAGTGCTCTATATTCTATCTCTCTTTTCAAATATGACAACTCATCAAATGGTAATCATTTCTAAAATGTCTATGGATTCTTCTTTGTTGCTTGTACAATGTGTGCATGATATATGTTGTAAATATACAGAGAATAATATTGAATCCAAGTGAAAATGGACTGTAGCAATACCAGCTAGTGACAATCCACAAGACAAGGAGTGAGGAAAAGTGAATCAACAAATCACATTATATACTCTTGCAAATTGGTAAACAACTAGGTTTAAGTTATCATGTAAGTGAGATTACTCATTTACTCATTCATATCCTTCTAAAGTTTTACATATAGGGATTGATGGGGATGCTCAAATACTACCTAGATCAATTAAGTCTTAATACTTTTTTTTTTTACGTGAATGTTCAAACCCTATGCTTTATCCAAAGTCACAGGACTAAGCAGAGGTAGAACCTGAACTAGAATCCAAGTCTCCAGGTTTCCAGTTTGCTTACAAGACTGCAGTCTCCCACTTAATCCAGATATACTCAGAGGCCCAATTTAATGTGGGGCATACAGACTTTATTTATATCTGACAAAGTAGACAATTATTTTATCAAAAGTGGAGTAAAAGGAATGTTGGTTAGTCAACATTTTATGAAGATTAATAATTTCGCCTGTTATTATTTACCTCCCTGTTTTCTCTAGACTGCAATCTGTCCTTGACTCCCTGTCTGTAGTCCCAAAGAATAGAAGTTTACTTTAACAATAATAGGTAATTAAAGGTGACAGTTAGACATTAGGGTAAATGATGCTGTACGAAATCACTGGAGTAATCAAGCAAATAAGATGGTAAAAAAATAAACCCTAAAAAATAATATTCTCATATGTACAGAGTAAAAGCTTTACATAAGAATAAACTTTGAAATTTAAACACAGCCCTCTGCATTTTCTATTAATAATACTGAAAACTTAAAAATCTCATTATTAAATATGACAGAGAAACAATTACTGTAATATGACAACATTACTCTCTAAGTTCATGAAACAGACAATTATCACAAGAACCTTATGTTAGACTTTTTTGGCTCTAATTCTGGTTGGCTTTGGCATCAGTCCCAATTTACAGAACCAACCAGGATGTGACATCATATACTATTTTCCAGAATTTCTAAACTTTATAACATTCCTATGGTTGCTGCTTTTTATTTGTTGGTATACTGTTTTGCATTTTGAATGCTTTGCTTCCCTAGATTGTTTATTTATCTTCTTAATCAGCATATAACTAATTGATAATCAAAAATTAGTAAAATATGCCCCTGTTACAATTGATAAACATTTATGTTAGAGGCTGCTGCTGCTGCTAAGTCGCTTCAGTCTTATCCGACTCTGTGCAACTCCATAGACGGCAGCCCACCAAGCTCCCCCGTCCCTGGGATTCTCCTGGCAAGAACACTGGAGTGGGTTGCCATTTCCTTCTCCAATGCATGAAGGTGAAAAGTGAAAGTGAAGTCGCTCAGTTGTGTCCGACTCTTAGCGACCCCATGGACTGCAGCCTACCAGGCTCCTCCGTCATGGGATTTTCCAGGCAAGAGTACTGGAGCGGGGTGCCATCGCCTTCTCCAATATTAGAGGCAACATATTCTAAGTTTAGAATCTAATGAAAAATACATTGTCTTGGGTTCAATCCGATGAGAACAGCTAAATAAAGAAACAACTTCAGTAAAGAAAGGACATTTTGATAAGCTTTTACCACTCTGTATTTGAGGTTCCCATTTCCTTTCTGAAAAGGAAAAATCATAAAACATCATTCATTCATTCATTCATTATTCTTATTGTCCTTTATTTAAGCCATTAATGTTCACGTGGTCTCATGTTTTTGACCTGCTTCTCATCTTCACCTTCATAATATTGAAATCATGTAGGATATGAGCAGAAGGTATGATGATGAGTGTTTTCCTTATTTTTCTAAGACAAATTTAAGTGTATATCATTATACAAATATATGTATATATAAAGATACATGTTTATATACGTAATATAATATTTTTCAAAAGTTATAAATGTTCATTGCAGAAAATTATGGAAAATATAAAATATTAATTTTAATTATCTATACTTTTATCACTTAGAATTAACCAATGTTAATACATTTGTTTTCCTATAGCCTAAATAAATGACTATCTGAAAAAGGATTATATGCTTGCTCTCCGTGTTTATCAAAACCAACTAGAATTGTACACTTGCCACAGAGTCAGAATAATATAAAGTTAATTTCCTAGCAGAGCAGCCAATTAACTTGTGAGAAGTCTAAAGGTAGCATGAAGTGTGATCTTTATGAGTTTGAGGTGGCATGTACAGTTTAGACAGATTAATTAAAACAACCAGGTACATGTTGTTATCATATTCAATTCACATCTCCCAATATTAAGGTTATATTAGGTTTATAAAATGAGGAATTAATCCAGAGAGGTGCTAATTAAATGTAAATAAAGGCCATTATGAATTTCTCAATGGAACTCAATGGGCATTATTGGATTAAAAAAAATATTGTCAATCAGATGCCCAGGTGCAAGGCTTTTCTTATTTTTCAGTTTTAGGTTTTTCAAAGAACCATTATAACTAGGTAAATTTAATTAAATGTTCATAAAAAGATTTGCTGACCATATTCTTGGATGGTGTGCAATATGCTGCATGTAACTATTTATTCACTCAAAACAAAGATTTGTTTTATCAACAAAATGGCTCTAGATTATCATTCACATCAAGTTGTCTGGTTCACCAGGAAAAAATTCTGGAGTATAATTTTATTGTGGATCTTTTCCAAGAAAGTCATCCAAGTGTACTTTGCAGTTTGCAAATGTATAGTATGAAATATGCTCATACTTCCTTTTCTCATTCAATTTGGTTTGAACATATCTATGTGGCTATAGGTATTAAAAATAAAATTCCTATGTATGTTGATTTAATAAATATATGATGCTAAATTCCATGAAAAGGAAAAAACATAAATGGATTCATTTTGAAAATGAATGCTTTTGAAAAATATTTTTGAAATATTATGATTAATAATCATTAGCTGAGCCTGAGTAGTGTTATAATTTATTTGTCATTTTTCAGAAAAGTGGAAAATTGCAATTACAATTGTTATGCTCTGACTTTAACTACAGTATAGTCTTTCCACTAAGCATATGGTTAATTAAAATACTGAATGAATTTGAGAGGCTTAGGTTGCCAGTTCACATATTTAGGAGAAAAACTCTTAAATGCTTTGCAACTTCTCACCAAAACTAAATATGACCATACTTAGTTGTTGGTGTCTGTCACGTTAGAGTGCTTTGTTTTATTCAGTTAGTTGAGTTGTTTCCACATTTCCTTATATTAAAATTTTCACTCCTAAATAATAATGTTTTAAATATATATGTATCCAAACACTACTACTAGCTAGTAATATTGTATATTCTCAACAAATGTTTATTATTTTAAATGGAACTTGAAGATGCAGATTAAGCTGTTTGCTCTCAAGGAGCTTAATTTTAGATAATAAGACCAAAAATAAAGTAAGATTAAACAAAGAAAATCAGAAACATTATTAGAAAACTGAAGGCATTACACAACTCTGAATACTAGAATGAAATCTTTTGTCCCTTTTGAAAGTAAAATTAATTTTCTGCATGTGCTTTCTCCCTCAGTTTTTGAAACTGAAATAATATTAATAACATCTTGTTATTGAAACAATACATCAGAAGACAAACAAATACAAAAGTATTTGCAGAATATTTTCAAGTTGAAATTTATGTTAAATAATAGGTTAAATTCATCTATTGTTTGAATGGTTATTCATGATGATATTTTTACCTTTCATATTATTTGACTAGTGTGTCTTTACCATGATAACTATGCCAACAAAGAAATTCTGGAATGTTCTTTCTGTTACATATTTACTGTTACATACTGAAGGATTCTTCTTAGTGAGGTAAAGTAGCAGGTCTAATTTCTTCCAAGACTGTAGGACATTTTTTCATATATTTTAAGCCAAATGAAACTATCAATAGCATGTATCTTAAGGTAGGCCTGTAGATTTTGGCCCTCTATTTAGACAAGAAAGAGAAGGTCAGGTATGCTTTTCCTTCTAGACCTTCTATTTTTCTTAAGTCTATTAATGAACACTTTACCAGATGAGGAAATTCATCACTCAATAGTAGTTCTTGAACATCAGAGAATTTTCAAATGTGGTGGTAATGTTTTATCAAAGATTGTAGACATGTATAGAAAGCAAATTATTATTGGATATATTAAATCTCAGCACAAACCTTTTATCTTCTACTTACTGGGTGGGTGGCACAAAGCAATTTGTTTAACCTCCTCTGAAATATAAGGTGGAGAAGACAATGGCACCCCACTCCAGTACTCTTGCCTGGAAAATCCTATGGACGGAGGAGCCTGGTAGGCTGCTGTCCACAGGGTCGCTAAGAGTCAGATAGGACTGAGCGACTTCACTTTCACTTTTCACTTTCATGCATTGGAGACAGAAATGGCAACCCATTCCAGTTTTCTTGCCTGGAGAATCCCAGGGACTGGGGAGCCTGGTGGGCTGTCGTCTATGGGGTCGCACAGAGTCGGACACGACTGAAATATAAGGATAATAATAATTACTATTTAAGATTATTGTAAGGATAACATGTAATTGCCAAAGATGGTAACTGGCATGCAAAGGATGATCAATGAATGGTATCTATATTCTTATTTGATTTTATAGAAAAGTCATTTAATGTCTTCAGAGAGGAGTAGTAGGTCAAGTAGTTACAAGCATATATTATTTTTTAAAAAACTTCCCCAAATATACTGTTATATCAAGAAAATGTGATATTAGTTAATATTTATGTACCCAACATAGAACAAATAAATATATAAAACAAATATTATAGATCTAAAGGGAGAAATAGAAACATAATAAGAGTAGGAGACTTCAATACTCTACTTTCAACAATGGATAAGGACACATTGATTAAACTGTATCTTAGATCAAATGAACCTAACAAGCAGTTATAGAACATTTCGTCCAACAGCCTCATAGTACACATTCTTCTCAAACATGTATGGACTATTCTCCAAGAAAGAACATATGCTAGTTCACAAAACCTTTCAATGAATACAAGAAAATTGAATCCATATCAAGCATGTTTTATAACCATAATAATATGAAAGTAGAAATACAAGAAGAAAATTGAAAAATTCATAAATATGTGGAAATTAAATAACACTTTCCTAAACAATGAAAGGATCAAAGAAGAAACCAAAGCAGAAATCAAAATATACACTGAAACAATTTAAAATGGAAATACAACATACCAAACTTTATGGGATACAGGGAAGCCATTCTAAAAGAGAAGTTTATAGCAATAAACATTACATTTAAAAAATCCCAAATATACAACCTGATTTCATACTGAAAGGAACTGTAAAAAGAATTAATGAAGCCCAAAGTTAGCAGAAGGAAGGACATAACAAAGATCACAGTGAAAAATAAATGAAACAGAGACTAAAAAGCTAACAGAAATGAGCTATAAAACTAACAGCTGATTTTTTAAAAAGACTTAAAAATAGACAAATCTTTAACTAGAATTACAAAAGAAAAAAAAAAGGACACAAATAAATAAAATTAGAAATGGAAGAGAAGCCATGACAACTGTTAACACAGAAATACAAAGGATCATAAAAGACTACTATGAATAATGATAGGGCAACAGATTGATTCACCTAGAAGAAATGGATAAATTCCTAGGGTGAGTCAACCTACCAAGACTAAATCACAAAGAAATAGAAAAATCTGAACAGACCAATTCTGGTAAGGAGAGTGAATGTGTAATCAAAAATTTCTCAGCAAAGAAAAGTCCCAATACAGATAGCTTCACTGGTGAATTCTTTCAAATATTTAAATAGCAATCTTTCTCAAACTCTTCCAAAAAATCAAAGAGGAGGGAAGACTTTCAAATGTGTTATGTTGTTATTCAGTCTCCAAGTCATGTCTGACTGTTTGTGATCCCATGGACTGCAGAATGCCAGGCTCCCTGTCCTTCACTATCTGCCAGAGTTTGCTCAAATTCATGTCAACTGAGTCAGTGATGCTTTCTAACCATCTTATCCTCTGCCACCCCCTTCTCCTTTTTCTTTCAATCTTTCCCAGCATCGGGGTCTTTTCCAATAAGATGGCTCTTCACAGCAGGTGGACAAAGTATTGGAGTTTCAGCTTCCCCATCAGTCTTTCAAATGAATATTTAGGATTGATTTCCTTTTGGATTGATTGATTTGATCCCCTTGCAGTCCAAGGGACTTTCAAGAGTCTTCTCTAGCACCAAAATGGATGTCCCAGCAGATGCTAGTGGTAAAGAATCCACCTGCCAGTGCAGAAGATGCAAGAGGCATGGATCAATCCCTGGGATGGAAAGATACCCTGGAGTAGGAATTGGCAACCTAATCCAGCATTCTTGCCTGGAAAATTCCATGGACAGAAGGAGCCTGAAGGGCTAGAGTCCATGGGACTGTGAAAAGTTGGACACTACTGAGTGCTTGATCATAATTTCTAAATGTGTGTTATGAGACTATTATTGTCCTAAACCAAAACCAGATAAGAACTTTACAAGAAAAGAAATGGTCCCAATATCCCTGATAAATAGAAATGTAAAAATCCTCAACAAAATATTAGCAAACTGAATTTTCAGACATGCATTTAAAGGGTCACATACCATGATCAAATGTGACTTATCCTGGGGTGCAAAAATGATTCAACAAAGGGTGCAAAAATGATTCAAAAAATAAATGTGGCATGTCACATTAATAGAATGAAAGATAAGAGACTAACATGGAAACTTACATTACTATATGTAAAATAGATAGCCAACAGGAATTTGCTGTATGGCTCAGGAAACTCAAATAGGGGCTTTGTATCAACCTAGAGGGGTGGGATGGAGAGGCAGATGGGAGGGAGGTTCAAAAGGGAGAGGGAGATCAGAAGGAGTTTCAAAAGGTATATATGTAAACCTGTGGCTGATTCATGTTGAGGTTTGACAGAAAATAGCAAAATTCTGTAAAGCAATTGTCTTTCAGTAAAAAGTAAATTAATTGAAAAAAATCACATGATCATCAAAATAGATGGAGGCAAACAATTTTCAACATCCTTATATAATAAAAACTTTCAGCAAATTGGTTATGAATGGAATGTACCTAGACATAATAAAGGCCAGATGTGACAAATATCATGCTCAATGGTAAAAGCTCAAAAACATTTCTTCTAAGATCAAGAATAAGACAAGAATGTCCATGTTTACCACTTTTATTCAACATAGTACTGAATTTCCTAGTCAGAGCAATTATGCAATTAAAAATAGAAAAAATGCTTCCACATTGGAATAGAAGAAGTAAAACTGCCTTGGTCTGCATATGATATATGTGGAAAAACCTATATGTGCATGTGTGGGTGCGTTCAAAGTCACTTCAGGCACATCTGACTCTCTGTGATGCTATGGACCATGGCCCACCAGGCTCCTCTGTCTGTGGGACTCTCCAGGAAAGAATACTGAAGTGAGTTGCCATGCCCTCCTCCAGGGGATCCCAAGGTCTAGGGATCAAACCCACATCTCTTTAATCTCCTGCAGCGGCAGGCAGTGCTACCAAGGAAACACGTGGGGAAAAACCTATAGACTACACCAAAAAAAAAAAAAAAGGCTAATACTTAGAAACAAATTCAGTAAAATTGCAGGATACAAAAGGGCTGGGCCAAGCAGAAGTAACACTCAGTTTGGATGTGTCTGGTGGGGAAAGTAAAATCTGATGATGTAAAGAACAATAATCATAGGAACCTGGAATGTTAGGTCCATAAGTCAATTGGACATGGTCAAGCAGGAGATGGCAAGAGTGAGCTTCAACATTTTAGATATCAGTGAACTAAAATGGATGGAAATGGGTGAATTTAATTCAGATGACCATTATGTCTACCACTGAGGGAAAGAATCCCTTAGAAGAAATGGCATAATCCTCATAGTTAACAAGAGTCCAAATGCAGTTGTAGGTGCAATCTCAAAAACAACAGAATGATCTTGGTTCGTTTCCAAGACAAACCATTCAGCATCACAATAATCCAAGTCTATGCCCCAATTATTAATGCCAAAGAAGCTGAAGTTGAATGGTTCTATAAAGACCTTCCAGAATGAGCACCAAAACAAGACGTGCTTTTCATCATAGGATACTGAAATACAAAAACAGGAAGTCAAGAGATACCTAGAGTAACAGACAAGTTTGGCTTTGAAGTACAAAATGAAGCAGGACAAAGGCCAACAGAGTTTTGTCAAAAGAACACACTGGTCATAGCAAAACCCCCTTGCAACAGCACAAGAGGTGACTCTACATATGGACATCACCAGATGGTCAATACCAAAATCAGGTTGATTATATTCTTCACAGTTGAAGATGAAGAAGCTCTATATAGTCAGCAAAACAAGACCTGGAGCTGACCGTGGCTCACATCATGAGCTCCTTACTGCAAAATTCAGGCCAAATTGAAGAATATAGGGAAAACCACCAGGCCATTCAGGTATGAACTAAATAAAATCCCTTATGATTATACATTGGAGGTGAGAAACAGATTCAGGAGATTACATCTGGTAGACAGAGTGCCTGAAGAACTATGGATAGAAGTTCATAACATTGTACAGGAGGCGGTGACAAAAACCATCCCAAAGAAAAAGAAATGAAAAAAGGCAAAATGGTTGTCCAAGAATGCCTTACAAATAACCAAGAAAACAAGAGAAGTGAAAAGCAAAGGAGAAAGAAAAAGATATATCCAACTGAATGCAAAGTTCCAGAGAATAGCAAGGAGACATAAGAAAACTTTCTTAAGTGAATAGTGCAAAGAAATAGAGGAAAACAATAGAGTGGAAAAGACTAGAAATCTGTTTGAGAAAATAGGAAATACCAAGTGAAAGTTTCATGCAAAGATGGGCACAATAAATGACAGAAACAGTAAGCCCCTAACAGAAGCAGAAGATATTAAGAAAAGGTGGCAAGAATACACAGAAGAACTATACAAAGAAGGTCCCAATGACCAGGATAGTCACATAGTGTGGTCATTCAACTAAAGCCCAACATCCTGGAGTGTGAAGTCTGGTGGGCCTTAGAAAGCATTACTATGAACAAAGTTAGTGGAGGTGATGAAATTCCAGCTGAGCTATTTAAAATCCTAAAAGCTAATGTCATTAAAGTGCTACACTCAGTATGTCAGCAAATTTAGAAAACTCATCAGTGGCCACAAAACTGGAAAATATGTTTTCATCCCAATCCCAAAGAAGGTTTGATCATTGATCAGGGAACTACAATCCTGCAAGCCACACCATGCAGCCAAAAATGAAAAGAAAAATGGGTTAAAGATCTGAATATGAGACCTGAAACCATAAAGTGCTAAAAGACATAGTCGATAAACTTCTTGACATTGGTCTTGGCAAAAATTTTTTGAATTTGACAACAAAACACAAGCAACAAAAGTGAAACTAAACAAGTGGGATTACATCAAACCAAAAAGCTTTTGCACAGGAAACCATCAATAAAATGAAAAGGCAACCTGCTGAATGGAAGAAAATATTTGCAAATCATATATCTGATAAGGAGTTAATATCTAAAATACATTTTAAAAACCTAAACAGCTCAATAAGAAAATAAATCTGATTAAAGAATGGGTATAGACTGGTTCCAAATAGGAAAAGGAGTACATCAAGGCTGTATAGTGTCACCCTGCTTATTTAACTTATATGCAGAGTACATCATGAGAAATGCTGGGACAGATGAAGCACAAGCTGGAATCAAGATTGCTGGGAGAAATATCAATCACCTCAGATATGCAGATGACACCACCCTTATGGCAGAAAGTGAAGAGAAACTAAAAAGCCTCCTGATGAAAGTGAAAGAGGAGAGTGAAAAAGCTAGCTTAAAGCTCAACATTAAGAAAACTAAGATCCATGGCATCTGGTCCCATCACTTCATGGCAAATAGTTGGGGAAACAGCGGCTGGCTTAATTTTTCTGTGCTCCAAAATCACTGCATATGGTGACTGCAGCCATGAAATCAAAAGACACTTACTCCTTGAAATGAAAGTTATGACCAACCTAGACAGCATATTAAAGAGCAGAGACATCATTTTGTCAACAAAGGTCCAACTAGTCAAGCCTATGGTTTTTCCAGTAGTCATGTATGGATGTGAGAGTTGGACTATAAAGAAAGCTGAGCGCCAAAGAATTGATGCTTCTGAACTGTGGTGTTGGAGAATACTCTTGAGAGTCCATTGGACTACAAGGAGATCCAACCAGTCCATCCTAAAGGAAATCAGTCCTGGGTGTTCATTGGAAGGACTGATGCAGAGGCTGAAACTCCAATACTTTGGCCACCTGATGCGAAGAGCTGACTCATTTGAAAAGACCCTGATGCTGGGAAAGTTGAAGGACAGGAGGAGAAGGGGACGATAGAGGATGAGATGGTTGGATGGCATCACCAACTCAATGGACATGGGTTTGTGTGGACTCCAGGAGATGATGATGGACAAGAGGCCTGGGGTGCTGTGGTTCAGGGGTCACAAAGAGTAGGACATGACCGAGTGACTGAACTGAACTGATAGGCACAGTATAATGAATATACAATAATGTTGTACTATAATGATATAATACAGTACCTATTGCATCATTGGCAATCATAACATATAAATGTATCAACATAATGTGCTATGCATCTTAACTTTACAAAATATAGCATGTCACATTTATCAAATTAAAACACATGCATTCATACACACATAATTGGTAAAAAATAAAAATTGAGCAGGGAAAATAAAAGACAGTTTCTAAAGTAGAGATAAAAATGACCAAAAGGTATAGGAAAAGATGTTCACCACCAATCATTGAAAGTGAAAGTGAAGTCGGTCAGTCGTGTCTGACTCTTTGTGACCCCATGAGCTGCCAGGCTTCTTTGTCCATGGGATTCTTCAGGCAAGAATACTGGAGTGGGTTGCCATTTCCTTCTCCAGGAGATCTTCCCAACCCAGGAATCAAACCCAGGCTTCCCATATTGCAGGCAGACTCCTTAGTGTCTAAACCACTAGGGAAGTCCCAAATCATTGGGAACATGCAAATCAAAACCACCATGAGATATCACTTCACCTGTTAGCCTGGCTGTTAACAGCAAAAAAAGTTCTTTAAAGTATGTGAAGAAGAGGAAACCCTTGTACACTGTTGGTGGGACTGTGAATTAGTTCAATTACTATGAAAAACAGTATGAGTTCCTCAAAAAATTAAAAATAAAACTATCATATGCTATAGTGATCTCGCTTCTAAGTATATATATATATAACACAATAATAACAGGATCTCAAAGATATATCTGCACTCCCATGTTCATTGCAGCATTAACCACTATAGTCAAATATGAAAACAACATAAGTATCCATTAACTCATGAATGAACAATGAAATATTATTCAGACATGAGAAGGGAGGCTATCTTGCCATATGCAAAAACATGGGTGGAACTTGAGAGAATACAATAAGTGAAATAAGTGAGACTGAGAAAGACAAATATTGCATTAACTCACTTGTTGTTCAGCTGCTCAGTTGTGTCTGACTCTTTGCAACCCCATGGACTGCAGCAGGGCAGGCTTCCCTATCCTTCACCATCTCCTGGAGCTTGTTCTAACTCACATTCATTGAGGTGGTGATGCCATCCAACCGTCTTGTTGTCTGTCATCCCATCCTCCTCCTGCCTTCAATCTTCCCCAGCATCAGGGTCTTTTCCAATGAGTCAGTTCTTCACATCAGGTGGCCAAAATATTAGAGCTTCAGCTTTAGCACCAGTCTTTCCAATGAATATTCAGAACTGATTTCCTTTAGGATGGACTGATTTGATCTCTTTGCTGTCCAAGGGATTCTCTTTCAAGAGTCTTCTCCAACTCCACAGTTCAAAAGCATCAGTTCTTCAGTGCTCAGCCTTCTTAGCTCACTTAATTTTGGAAAAGAAATAAGTCATAGAAAAAACTGAAATCATAGGAACAGAGAGTAAATGATTGTTACAGGGGACTGAGGTTTGGGAGAAAGGGGGAGATACTGTTTGAAAAACACAAACTTCTAGTCATAAGATGCATAAATCCTAGGGATATGATGTACAGCATAATGATTATTGGTAACACCACTGTGTTATATACTTGAAAGCTCCTAAGAGTGAAGATTTTAAATAGTCTTACTAGTGAAAAGAAATGTAATTATATGATGTGATCCAGGTATTAGCTACTCCCAGAATGGCAATCATTTTGCAATATGTAAGTTTATCAAATCAACACTTCGAACACCTTAAACTCACACAATGTTATGTGTCAATTATATGACAATAAAGCTGGAAAAAAATAAAGAGAAAAATAAAAGTAAATCAAGCAATAAGTAACCCACTTTCTACACAGGGAAAAATGCATATGCAATTCAACTTAGAGAAGCCTAATTAAGGCTAGGATACTCATGACCAAGAGAGCATTTTATGCAAAGGGCTAGGAGATTGAGAGTGTACTTTGGAATATTTACTCACCAGAGAATCCAAGAAGGACAAAGGAAGAAAGAATAAGCTTTTTCATCAGTGAATGCAGTTTGTATAATTTTATTCTTCATGAGGCTAGCATGCTGTTAGATTGTAGATGTTACTTATTGCTATATTATTGTTCAATTAATTGGAAAAAGTGGCCCTGCCTGCAGTGAGGATGCACTTAGGCAAGTTTCATTAAAGAAGAGTAGACAGTGAAAGACACTCTGGTAAATGATGTGATTCTAGTTCTTGGGAAAAAGGCCAAATGAAATTTATAACATGGCTTCCCTGGTGGGTCAGTGGTAAAGAATCTGCCTGCCAATGCAGGGGACAAAGTTTCGATCCCTGGTTTAGGAAGATCCCACGTGCCTGTGTTCCAGAGCCTGGGAGCCACAATTAATGAGCCCAAGGGCTGCAGCTACTGAAGCCTGTGTGCCCTAGAACTTGTGTTCTGCAACAAGAGAAGCCATCGCAACACATGCTGACACTGCAACCAGAGAGAAGCCCCTGCTCGCCGTAACTAGAGAAAAGCTCATGCAGGAACGAAGACCCCACACAGCCAAAAATAAAGAAATACATAAGTAAAACTATTACAAACATTTTTTAAACACCATTTAAAACCTAACTCTAACCTGAACAAACTTTTCCATGTAACTTTGAATATTTTCCCCTTCATGAATCATCTCTGAGCATTTGAGTAGCATAATACCTCCCGACCCCAAACATATAGATAGATAGATAGATCGATCGATCAATCGATCTCAATAATCCAGGCACCATCTTATTCACATAATACATAATGTTCTCAACTAGCCCCTTTGATTGACTGTAATCGATTCTGTCAGAATGAATTAATATAAATATGAAAGTGAATACTTGGAAAGTGAGAAGTAATAGAGACAATATCACTCAGCTGTCTCTATTCTGAATGCTTTTTAAATCACATTATTTGGAAGGTATTTTTAAAAATCCTGGTTTGTAGCACACAAAAACAAACAAAAAATATGACCATGATAAAACTTGAATTTCAAAAAAATATTCTAAATATAGAAAAGATAAGAAATATTTTTACTGAATATGATCGTGGGGTTTTATTTTGGGAGTGAGTAGATAAGGGGAAGATAGTTCACCTTTATTTCCATAAACCATGGTTTTATATTAATAATTTGATGCCAATATAAACTCTTCTGATGCTAAATTAAAAAGTATTTTTTAGTAATTTGTACCATTTTTATATTAATAGCTGTATTATTGAAACTTAAAATATGGAAATTTATTACACACAAATTCTCATAAACAAGAGCAAAGCGTTTTCCTTCTGTGAATTAAGTGAGATATTTCTTCAGTAATTTCGTCTTTTCTATTTTTGCCTTTTCTGAGTTTTTAATAGTTCCTTTCCTCTTTTTTGTGTACTTCCAACAATTCCTACATGAAAACAAAACACCAAAGAAATATATATCTACCTTGATTGATATAAATAAAAACATAGTAAAAGGGCTTCTTTGAATTTTGGAACAACAGTTTGGTTTTGTAATAATATATAAAACATATGCTTCTATCAATGATGTAGTTAACACTTTGAAAAATTATCACATTCAAGGAGTTACACTGAAATGGAAAATCAAAACTTTTTTTTTAGTCCAAGGATAAATAGGCTATTTCTTTAAAACTCATTAAATAAAACAATATAAATATTTTATTTTTTTAATATTTTAGACAAACACAATCATTAATTTTAAAGAATGCTTTTTTTTCCATTTAAATAGATTCCTTGGTAATACAGTGCAATGGTGAACAAAGTGGGTTTTGGGGGGTTCAGTTAACCAGATCAGCTTTCTATTGCTTTATTCTCCAGCTTACTAAAACCAAGGAAGTTATCTCATTAATTTATCTGTAAAAGTACAATAATTGTATTATTGTTTTAACATCTAGGATTATTTGAGGGTTAAATGGAAAGCATTTCATACTTAATACACATGAGATATTATTTATCTAGAAGATTATGTAACTATTTACATAATGGGATTTATAAAGCTAATAAGTGTCTTGGAAATGTAATTATATTGAAATACCTGTTTATATAGAAAATATACATAGTCTCAGGAGGAATAAGAGACTGGTAGCTCAGGCAGTAAAAAACTTGCCTGCAATACAGGAGACCTGGGTTCAATACCTGAGTGTAGAAGATCCCCTGGAGGAGGGCATGGCAATCCACTCCAGTATTCTTGCCTGGAGAATCCCATGGACAGAGGAGCCTAGCAGCTATAGACCATGGAGACACAAAGAGTTGGACACGACTGAAACGGCCTAGCACACACAGTAGGGGAAAAGTACTTCAAGAATTTTCAGGGAGATTCTAAAACATCTCTCAATGTTCCCCCTCTGCCTCCCCAGTGGTAAAATCTAATTGTATTTTCTAAATAAGGAAACGTCTATTATGGTGTTGCCATTGTTCAGTCACTAAGTCCTGTCCAACTCTTTGTGACCCCATGGACTGCAACACACCAGGCTCCTCTGTCCTCTACTATCTCCTGGATTTTGCTCAAATTCGTGTCCACTGAATTGGTAACGCTATCTAGTCATCTCATACTCTGTATCCTCATCTCCTTTAACCTTCAATCTTTCCCAGAATCAGGGTCTTTTCCAATGAGTTGGCTCTTGGCATCAGGTGGACAAAGTTGGAGCTTGCAGCTTCACCTTCAGCAATAGTCCTTCCAATGAGTATTCAGGGTTGATTTCCTTTAGGATGGACTGGTTGGCTCTCCTTGAAGCTGAAGTTGGAGCTTCATCTTCAGCAATAGTCCTTCCAATGAGTATCCAGGGTTGATTTCCTTTAGGATGGACTGGTTGGCTCTCCTTGAAGTCCAAGGGGCTCTCAAGAGTCTTCTCTAAGACCACAGTTCAAAAGCATGTAACACCACAGTTCAAAAGCATGAATTCTTAAGTGCTCAGCTTTCTTTATAGTCCAACTCTCACATCCATACATGACTACTGGAAAAAACCATAGCTTTGACTATACAGACATTTGTTGGCAATGTGATGTTTCTGCTTTTCAATATGCTGTCTAGATTTGTCAGAATTTTCCTTACAAGGAGCATGTGTCTTTCAATTTCATGGCTGAAGTCACCATCCACAGTGATTTTGGAATGAAAGAAAATAAAATCTGTTACTGTTCCCCATTTTCCCCCTTCTTTTTGTTATGAAGTGATAGGACAGGTGCCATGATCTTAGTTTTTTTTTAATGTTTCAAGCCAGTTTTTTCACTCTCCTCCTTCACCTGAATCAAGAGTCTCTTTAGTTCCTTTTCACTTTCTACCATTAGAATGGTATCATCGGCATATCTGAGGTTGTTGATATTTCTCCCAGCAATATTGATTCCAGCTTGTGATTCATCCACCTGAGAATTTTGCATAATGTTCAGTTCAGTTCAGTTCAGTCGCTCAGTCATGTCCAACTCTTTGTGACCCCATGAATTGCAGCACCCCAGGCCTCCCTGTCCATCACCAACTCCCGGAGTTCACTGAGACTCACGTCCATCGAGTCAGTGATGCCATCCAGCCATTTCCTCCTCTGTCGTCCCCTTCTCCTCCTGCCCCCAATCCCTCCCAGCATCAGAGTCTTTTCCAATGAGTCAACTCTTTGCATGAGGTGGCCAAAGTGCTGGAGTTTCAGCTTTAGCATCAGTCCTTCCAAAGAAATCCCAGGGTTGATCTCCTTCAGAATGGACTGGTTGGATCTCCTTGCAGTCCAAGGGACTCTTAAGAGTCTTCTTCAACACCACAGTTCAAAGGCATCAATTCTTCGGTGCTCAGCTTTCTTTATAGTCCAACTCTCACATCCATACATGACCACTGGAAAAACCATAGCCTTGACTAGACGGACCTTTGTTGGCAGAGTAATGTCTCTGCTTTTCAGTATTCTATCCAGGTTGGTCATGACTTTTCTTCCAAGGAGTAAGCCTCTTTTAATTTCATGGCTGCAGTCACCATCTACAGTGATTTTGGAGCCCCCCAAAATAAAGTCTGACACTGTTTCCGCTCTTTCCCCATCTATTTCCCATGAAGTGATAGGACCGGATGCCATGATTAGTTTTCTGAATGTTGAGTCTTAAGCCAACTTTTTCACTCTCCTCTTTCACTTTCATCAAGAGGCTTTTTAGTTCCTCTTCATGATGTACTCTGTATATAAGTTAAATAAGCAAGGTGACAATATACAGCCTTGTCATACTCCTTTCCCAATTTGGAACGAGTTCATTGTCCCATATCTGATTATAACTACTGTCTCTTGACCTGCATACAGGTCTCTCAGGTGACAGGTAAGGTGGCCTGGTAGCATCATCTCTTTAGGAATTTTCCACAGTTTGATGTGATCCACACAAAGTCTTCAGTGTAGTCAATGAAGCAGAAGTAGTTTTTCTGGAAACTCCATTGCTTTTTCCATTATCCAACAAATGCTGACAATTTTGCCTCTAGTTCCTCTGCCTTTTCTAAACTGAGCTAGCACATCTGGATGCTCTCGGTTCAGACTGCTGAAGCCTAGCTTGAAGGATTTTGAACATCACCTTTCTAGCATGTGAAATGAGCTCAACTGTACAGTGGTTTCTACATTCTTTGGCATTACCCTTCTTTGGGATTGGAATGAAAACTGACCTTTTCCAGTCATGTGGACACGCCCGAGTTTTCCAAATTTTCTGATACATTGAGTATAGCGCTTAACAGCACCATCTTTCAGGATTTTAAATAGCTCAGCCATTAAAAAGAATACATTTGAATCAATTCTAACGAGATGCATGAAACTGGAACCTATTATACAGAGTGAAGTAAGCCAGAAAGAAAAACACCAATACAGTATACTAACGTGTATATATGGAATTTAGAAAGATGGTAACAATAACCCTGTATCCGAGACAGCAAAAGAGACACTGATATATAGATCAGTCTTATGGACTCTGAGGGAGAGGGTGGGCAGATTTGGGAGAATGGCATTGAAACATGTATAATATCATGTATGAAAATGAGTCGCCAGTCCAGGTTCGATGCACGATACTGGATGCTTGGGGCTGGTGCATTGGGATGACCCAGAGGGAGGGTATGGGGAGGGAGGAGGGAGGAGGGTTCAGAATGGGGAGCACGGGTATACCTGTGGCAGATTCATTTCGATGTTGGGCAAAACTAATACAATATTGTAAAGTTTAAAAATAAAATAAAATAAAAAGAATACAAAGATTCAGCTGCACAGGATGAATAAGTTCTGGAGAACTAATGTACAGTATGGTGACTAGTTATACCAGTATACTGTGTATCTGAAATCTGCTAAGAGAATAATCTTACAAAATAAATAAATAAATAAATAGCTTGGCTTGAATTCCACAATCTGCACTAACTTTGTTCTTAGTAATGCTTCCTAAGTCCACTTGACTTCACATTCATGGATATCTGGCTCTAGGTGAGTGACTGCATTATTGTGGTCATTTGGGTCATTAAGACCTTTCATGTATGGTTCTTCTCTGTATTCTTGTCACCTTGTCTTAATCACTTCTGCTTCTGTTAGGTCTTGCCATTTATGCCCTTTATCATACCATCCTTACATGAGATGTTCCCTTGATATCTCCAAGTTTCTTGAAGAAATCTCTAGTCTTTTCTGTTGTTTTCCACTATTTCTCAGCATTGTTCATTGAAGAAGGCCTTCTTTTCTCCATTTGCTATTCTCTGGAACTTTGCATTCAGTTGGGTATATCTTTCCCTTTCAACAACAATGATTTTGGTACTATCTTGTTTAACTGAGATGGAAGCTACCTGATAATGTTCTTTTATCAAGTCTTGGCATGTATTGGCATTTAGTGGTTTGACCCTGGGAAACTGGTGAGATTTTGTTTTATGAAATCTCAGACCTTACTCTTTTAGTATCTGCTCTTAGATTTTTCAAAACTACTATCATCTTCTTAAAAA
The DNA here is from genome assembly GCF_029407905.1 of Bubalus kerabau. NCBI lineage: Eukaryota > Metazoa > Chordata > Mammalia > Artiodactyla > Bovidae > Bubalus > Bubalus kerabau. The sequence continues at coordinate 62,122,192 of NC_073629.1, read as the reverse complement.
CGGCAGTTCATGTTAAGGAGATAATATATTTTAAGTATTTTTTTTTCATTCCTTCATAATATGATGTTGTTTTTCAGTCACCCATGCATGTCTGACTCTGCAACCCCATGGACTGCAGCACTCCAGGCCTCCCTGTCCCTCACCATTACCAGAAGTTTGCCCAAGTTCATGTCCATTGCCTTGGTGATGACATCCAGCCATCTCATCCTCTGATGCCTTCTTCTCCTTCTGCCCTCAGTCTTTCCCAGCATCAGGAACTTTTCCAATGAGTCAGCTGTTGGCAACAGGTGATCAAAACACTGGAGCTTTACTTCAGCTCAGTCATTCCACTGAGTATTCAGGGTTGATTTCCTTTATTATTGACTGGTTTGATCTCCTTGCTATCCAAGGGACTCTCAGGAGTCTTCTCCAGCATCACAGTGCAAAGGCATCAATTCTTTGGCATTCTTCCTTCTTTACAGTCCAGCTCTCACAACTGAATGTGACCACTAGAAAGACTATAGTCTTGAGCATATGGACCTTTGTCGGTAGAGTAATGCCTCTGCTTTTCAACACAATGCATAGGTTTGTCATAGCTCTATTTTCAAAGAAGATCACCTGTTTCAAGTCTAGCTATGCAACTTACTAAATATATAGTTTTGACAAGTTACTCAGCCTCTTGGCTTCCATTTTTTTCATCTAAAAACTGAGGGCAATTCTTAACTTGTGAGGTGTCTTGATGATTAAATGACCATTATACAATAGAGGAAAAGAAAGAAAAGGAAAGGAGGGGAAAGAAAAGGGAAGAGAAGGGAGACAAAGAAAGGGATATAGGGATTAAACTGAAGGAAGGAAAGAAAGTAGGAAAGAAGAAAAGAAAGAAGAAAGGAAGGAAGAAGAAACTAGCTGAAAAGCAATTCTTAACAAAGATGAATAATGACAGTTTTAGACCTTTAGGCTTTACCGAGAGGTTAAGAATACAGAGTGCCCTGTTGCATATTCTATTTTAGAGGGCCTCTATCTTTATATTGCTGTTTTCCCACTTTTTCTGCCTACTGCTTAGCTAAGGTGACTTTAATTGGTTTCTACAACAATGGAAGAGACAGGAGAGAAAATTAAGAAAATTTCAACTGGACAGTGAGGAGGCTTTTAAAGGTGATGGTTCCAAGTGGAATGGAGTGAGTGATACTATTGGAACACCATTCTCAGAAGGCTGATCTTTACAGTGTGCAAATATCTCAAAATTATCTCACTGTGTGACATTATTTTTTCCCTTTTATTTCCCATATTTTAAGGATTAGAATATATTTTGTTGTAAGGTTTAGCTTTATTTTTTCATTTAATATGTTCTCTCAGTGTTCAAAGAAATGATGCTGAGTACTGGGGAATACACACATTCTTCTGAGAAGTATCACTAGGGGCAGATATAGAAATTGTCTTTACCTGAGGAATTTTAGGGCTTCCCTGGTGGTTCAGCAGTAAAGAATCCACTTGCAATGCAAGAGATGCAGGAGACATGGGTTTGACCTCTGGGGGGAAAGATCCTCTGGAGGAGATCATGGCAATCTACTCCAGTATTCTTGCCAGGAGAATCCCATGGACAGAGGAGCCTGGTGGGCTACAGACCATAGGGTTGCAAAGAGTTGAACACCACTGAAGCAACTGACCACGCACACATGAGAACTTTCTAATGAATGTTGACCCTTCAAGTGTCCCCAGGAGAGAACTGACACCCTTGGATGAGATACTACGAAGAAAAATATCTCTAAGTGGTGATAGGAAGCTGCAGTGTGTGACTGACTGGAAATAATGTTTATAATATGGAACGGTATTTGTATTGTTAAACATTTGAGAAAACTTAATCAGTTTTCAAAATATGTCTCAATGAACATGGTGAAAGCACTAACCAATTAGGACAGACACCTGAACCGTTAGGTAAGACACTCAACCAATCAGAACAAATGCTGGCCATAAGGGACCTATTGGGCAGATACCACCCTTCACTGAGGAGGAAAGTTTTCAGGCTCATTTAATCTACTCTGTGATACTGGAGGCATCCTGAGACCAGTCAAATTAAGCCAGCCTGACTCATCCTCACTTGCACTGTATTTACCCTGAAATCCCAGAGAAAACCAGGACTATGTTATCTTCCACATGACTTAAGCCATTAAGAATGTAATGAGTTATTATTAATCTGTTCTTCAGAATGTTATGTCCAGGGTAATGTTGTCTACACTATTAAAGAGTTGAAAAATGTTAGAAAGCCATCACTTAATTTGTTGTTGCTGTTTAGTCCCTAAGTGTTGCTGTTTAGTCCCTCTTTCATGACCTGTGAACCAATGGACTGTAGCCTGCCAGACTCCTCTGTCCATGGGATTTCCCAAGCAAGAATTCTGCAGTGCGTTGCCATTTCCTACTCCAGGGAATCTTCCCTGCCCAGGTGTTGAACCCATGGCAGGCGAGTTCTTTAATAGTCCAATGTTAAACCTTACTTTGCTTTGTAGCCTTGAGCAAGTAACTATGCTTGCTCAATTACTGTATCCTCAATTGTGTAAAAAAATTAAAAAACATGATATTCATTTCTAACATTTAAAGTTGTTCAAAATATAACATGAGATAATTTCTAATTGCCTTATCATTTCCCAACTTTGACATATAAATAATAGAATGACTAAATTTAAAAAAACACTAATTTATTTATATTTTTCTAAATTTTTTGTAATACTTTTCCTCAATAAAACATTTTTATATGAAATACCTTTGAAATTTCTTTCCTGATATATTATTTTCTCCTATTAAGGGGATACCCTGGTAGCTCAGTTGGTAAAGAATCAACCTGCAATGCAGAAGACCCTGATTCAATGTCTGGGTCAGAAGATTGAATGGAGATGGGATAGGCTACCCAGTCCAGTATTCATGGACTTTCCTTGTGGTTCAGCTGGTAAAGAATTTGCCTGCAATGTGAGAAACCTGGGTTTGATCCCTAGGTTGGGAAGATCCCCTGAAGAAGGGAAAGGCTAACTACTCCAGTATTCTTGCCTGGATAATTCCAAGGACTGTATAGTCCATGGGGTCACAAAGAGTCGGACACAACTGAGCAACTTTCACTTCACTTCACTTCTCATATTATATAATTTATATCTCTAACCAGAAAATATTACAATTTTATTGCTATTTTGAGGTTTCTGGAAGATAATTGTAAAGGCTATATAATATATTGCAGCTTGTGCTTGACTAAAAGTATGAAAATAACTGGTAATGCAAGTTATAATGTAACTTTTCATGAATAGAGCGCTCATTTACCTTTTTCTTTAGAATCTGAGAAACACATCTTGTGATTGAAAATCTACTAAGTTCAGTTCAGTTGCTCAGTCATGTCTGACTCTTAGTGACCCCATGGAAAGTATCGTGGCAGGTCTCCCTATCCATCACCAAATCCCAGAGTTTACTGAAACTCATGTCCATTGAGTCAGTGATGCCATCCAACCATCTCATCCTCTGTTGCCCCCTTCTCCTCCCACCTTCAATATTTCCCAGCATCAGGGTCTTTTCCCATGAGTCAGTTCTTCACATCAGGTGGCCAAACTATTGGAGTTTCAGCTTTAGCATCAGTTCTTCCAATGAATACTCAGGACTTATTTCCTTTAGGATGGACTGGTTGGATCTCCTTGCAGTCCAAGGGACTTTCAAGAGTCTTCTCCACCATCATACTTCAAAAGCATCAATTCTTTGGTGCTCAGCTTTCTTTATAGTCCAACTCTCACATCCATATAGGACCACTGGAAAAACCATAGCTTTGACTAGATGAACCTTTGTTGGAAAAGTAATGTCTTTGCTTTTTAATATGCTATCTAGGTTGGTCATAACTTTTCTTCCAAGTAGTAAGGGGCTTTTTATTTCATGGCTGCAGTCACCACTTGCAGTGACTTTGGAGCCCCCAAAAATGAAGTCTGTCACTGTTTCCACTGTTTCCCCATCTATATGCCATGAAGTGATGGGACCAGATGCCATGATCTTAGTTTTCTGAATGTTGAGCCTTAAGCCAAATTTTTCACTCTCCTCTTTCACTTTCATCAAGAGGCTCTTTAGTACTTCACTTTCTGCCATAAGGGTGGTGTCATCTACATATCTGAGGTTATTGATATTTCTCCCAGCAATCTTGATTCCAGCTTGTGCTTCGTCCAACCTGGCAATTTCACATGATGTACTCTGCATATACATTAAGTAAGAAGGGTGACAATATTCAGCCTTGATGTACTCCTTTCCCAATTTGGAACCAGTCTGTTGTTTCCTGTCCAGTTCTAACTGTTGCTTCCTGACCTGCATACAGATTTCACAAAAGGCAGATTAGGTGGCTTGGTATTCCCATCTCTTTCAGAATTTTCCACAGTTTATTGTGATCCACACAGTCAAAGGCTTTGGCATAGTCAGTAAAGCAGAAATAGATGTTTTTCTGGAACTCTCTTGCTTTTTTGATGATCCAGCAGATATTGACAATTTGATCTCTGGTTCCCCTGCCTTTTCTAAATCCAGCTAAACACCTGGAAATTCATGGTTGCGTACTATTAAATCCTGGCTTGGAGAATTGTGAGCATTACTTTACAAGGATTTGAGATGAGTACAATTGTATGGTAGTTTGAACATCATTTGGCATTGCCTTTCTTGAGGCTTGGAATGAAAATTGACCTCTTTCAGTCCTGTGGCCACTGCTGAGTTTTCCAAATTTGCTGGCATATTGAGTGCAGCACTTTCACAGCATCATCTTTTAGGATTTGAAATAGCTCAACTGGATTTCCATCACCTCCACTAGCTTTGTTTGTAGTGATGCTTCCTAAGGCCCACTTGAATTCACATTCCAAGATGTGTAGGCTCTAGGTGAGTGATCATACCATCATGATTATCTGGGTCATAAAGATCTTTTTTGTACAGTTCTTCTGTGTATTCTTGCCATGTCTTCTTAATATCTTCTGCTTCTTTTAGGTCCATACCATTTCTGCCCTTTATTGAGCCCATCTGTACATGAAATGTTCCCTTGGTATCTCTAATTTTCTTGAAGAGAACTCTTATCTTTCCCATTCTATTGTTTTTCTCTATTTCTTTGCATTGATCACATGAGGAAGGCTTTCTTATTTCTCCTTGCTATTCTTTGGAACTATGCATTCAAATGGGTATCTTTTTCCTTTTCCCCTTTGTTTTCAGCTTCTCTTCTTTTCACAGCTATTTGTAAGGCCTCCTCAGACAGCCATTTTGCTTTTTTGCATTCTTTTTCTTGGGGATGGTTTTGATCCCTGTCTTCTGTACAATGTCATGAACCCCCATCCATAGTTCTTCAGGCACTCTGTCTCTCAGATCTAATCCCTTAAATCTATTTCTCACTTCCACCATATAATCATGAGGTTTGATTTAGGTCATACCTGAATAGTCTAGTGGCTTTCCCCACTTTCTTCAACTGAAGTCTGAATTTGGCCACAAGGAGTTCATGATCTGAGCCACAGTCAGCTCCCGGTCTTGTTTGTGCTGGCTGTATAGAGCTTCTCCATCTTTGTCTGCAAAGAATATAATCAATCTGATTTCGGTGTTGAACATCTGGTGATGTCCATGTGTAGAGTCTTCTCTTGTGTTGTTTGAAGAGGGTGTTTGCTATGACTAGTGCATTCTCTTGGCAAAACTCTATTAGCCTTTGCCTTGCTTCATTCTGTACTCCAAGGCCAAATTTGCTGGTTACTCCAGGTGCTTTTGACTTCCTACTTTTGCATTCCAGTCTCCTATGATGAAAAGGACATATTTTTTGGGTATTAGTTCTAAAAGATCTTTTAGGTCTTCATAGAACCATTCAACTTAAGCTTCTTCAGCATTACTGGTCAGGGCATAGACTTGGACTGCTTTGATAGTGAATGGTTTGCCTTGGAAATGAACAGAGACCATTGTGTCATTTTTGAGATTCCATCCTAGTACTGCATTTCAGACTCTTTTGTTGACTATGAGGGCTACTTCATTTCTTCTAAGGGATTCTTGCCCACAGTAGTAGATATAATGGTCGCCTGAGTTAAACTCACCCATTCTAGTCCATTTTAATTTGCTGTTTCCTAAAATGTCAACATTCACTCTTGCCATCACCTGTTTGACCACTTCCAATTTGCCTTGATTCATGGACTTAACATTCCAGATTCCTATATAATATTGCTCTTTACAGCATCAGACTTTGCTTCTATCATGAGTCACATCTACAACGGGGTGTTGTTTTTGCTTTGGCTCTGTCTCTTTGTTCTTTCTGGAGTTATTTCTCCACTGTTCTCCAGTAACATATTGCACACCTACCAACCTGCAGAGTTCATCTTTCAGTGTCCTATCTTTTTACCTTTTCATACTGTTCATGGGGTTCTCAAGGCAAGAATACTGAAGTGGTGTACTAAATGAGTAAGCAACTAATGAGGTAAGGTTATGTGGCTACTCAGTACTGACCTTGGAAATAATGAGTCAAGTAACTGAGAATTTATTTCTTGTAATTTTGGTAGTTTCTAAAACCAATGAAACACTTTCTTATTCTTATAACTCATAGCTCTCTGCTCGTAGAGAAGACACATGGCTCATCCTCCCTGGAATCTCACCTTGAATTTCGATTGCCTGCTGGATTACAATTGCTATTTTCTCACAGTCTACTTGACATATTCTTTTATTGCTTCAACTAATCCACACTCAGCTCTTGGTTTCAGACTTTTGTTTCACATAGTGATGTAACACATACAACAAAGTCAGCATCATAACTAAAATTATGTGTTTATTATGGTTTACTTGAATATCTTTGTGTTGACATCAGAAATTTACTATATAGCTAGTTTGTTACCCTTGTTATATGTAAATTCCTTTTTCATGTTGTTCTGCACTCATAAAAACAGGCTTATTTCATTTTAAAATTATGTTAGCTTATGACTCTCTTAATTTCTCATTCTTGATTCGAATATGTAAATAGCAGTAATTCCAATTTCATATGCTTCAGTGGTTTCTTCAGTAGTCAGTCAAAGGAGCTGGTAGGATTAATCAGCTATGTTGGACATCATCATAGAATATTAAAATATTCATAAGCCCAGTTAGTTATAGCAGAGATTTCTCTTCAGGGCTTGCATACCTTGAAAAGGAATCGGATTAGACTGCAATCTGCAAAGAATGGGTAGCTGACCTTGAGGGCCCCAAATCCAAAGATTTCACTTCCATTTTCCAAAGGATTCCATATCATTCAACAGTTTATCTTTGCCTAAAAGATAAAGTCATTTCTTCCTAACATATAACACTAGATTCTTTATAAAATGGCACCAGAGCAACTTTCCTTCATCTGATTCTTCCTTCTATATGTCAGTTCTGTGAAAATACTTGGGAACGCAGCTTACAATGAAAGAGACAAAATACATGTCTTCATGGAGCTTTTACTCTTGTGATGGGAAATGGATAATGCACAAATAAGTAGGGATATAGAATGATCCATGATGATAAGTGCTGTGGAGAAAACTAGAGAAGAATGAAAAGGAGAATATGTCTCTCTGTAAGAAATGTTGCAGGCAGGGGAAGCTGAAGGTGCAGGTCCTAAGGAGAAACACTCCTTAAAGTGTTTAAAAAAATAGCAAGGCAACCAGAAAAGTGGCCTGAAGCAGAGTGGTCTGAAGATATGTGGTCAGGATATTAGTAAAGTGTGGGATTGGAGATTTGTAAGACTAGAATGAGGGTGAGGTTAGGAGAAGGGCATTTTCAGGACTTTGATTTTATTCTGTGATATTACTTTTTAAAACTTGATTTTTATTGTTTGATTTTGTTCTGGAATATTATTCTAACATATTTATTCTTTAATTTTGTTATATGAATCATTGGAAGAGTTTGAGCACTTTAGTAACATGATCTGATTTAGATTTTACAAGAATCTCTTTGTCTACCATGTTCAGAACAGACTTTAGGAGACAATAGCAAAAGCTTGGAAAATGATTAGTATATTGCAAGGATCTAGGGGAGGGTGGGGAGTGTTAGTGGACCATTACCATAGGTTTGTGGGCTTCCCTGATGTCTCAGGTGGTAAAGAATCTGCTTGCATGCAGGAGACCCTTGTTCAATCCCTGAGTCAGGAAGATCTCCTGGAGAAGGGAATGGCTCACCCACTCCAGTATTCTTACTTGGAGAATTCCATGGATAAAGGATTCTGGCAGGCTACAGTCCATGGGGTTGCAAAGAATTGGACACAACTGAGCAACTAACACTTTCACTTTCATCATGTTGATAGAAGACTAGGGTTTTTTGTGTGTGTGTCTTTTGCTTGAAATGTTGTATTTAAACCATGGATATTTCCTTCCCCTAAACCCTACAAAGGTGCATTCATCCTTCATGTGGTCACCCCTGACATTCTAGTTTGGTACCACAAGTTCTGCTACTCTTGCTTAGTACTTTATACGTGTTCCATTGTACAGTATTTACAACATTGCCTTATGCGTATTTGTTAATGTATCTGTCTTCCTAGTTAGATTGTTAGCTCCAAAAAGCCATTATGTTTTTAAAGAAATTTTAATCTTTTATAACTAGTACAAAATATAGATATACATCGAGAACTCCGTCAGTTCAGTTCTGTCGCTCAGTTGTGTCTGACTCTTTGTGATCCCATGAACCACAACACCCCAGGCCTCCCTGTCCATCACCAGCTCCCAGAGTCGACCCAAACCCATGTCCGTTGAGTCAGTGGTGCCATCCAACCATCTCATCTTCTGTCGTCCCCTTCTCCTCCTGCCTTCAATCCTTCCCAGCATCAGGATCTTTTCAAATGAATCAGCTCTTAGCATCAGGTGGCAAAAGTATTGGAGCTTCAGCTTCAACATCATTCCTTCCAATGAACACCCAGGACTGATCTCCTTTAGGATGGACTGGTTGGATCTCCTTGCAGTCCAAGGGACTCTCAAGAGTCTTCTCCAACACCACAATTTACAAGCATCAATTCTTCAGCGCTCAACTTTCTTTATAGTCCAACTCTCATATCCGTACACGACCACTGGAAAAACCATAGCCTTGACTAGATGGAACTTTGTTGACAAAGTGATGTCTCTGCTTTATAATATGCTTTCTAGTTTGGTCATAACTTTCCTTCTCAGGAGTAAGCATATTTTAATTTTATGGCTACAATCACCATCTGCAGTGATTTTGGAACCCAGAAAAATAAAGTCAACCACTGTTTCCATTGTTTCCCCATCTATTTGCCATGAAGTGATGGGACCAGATGCCATGATCTTAGTTTTCTGAATGTTGAGCTTTAAGCCAACTTTTTCACTCTCGACTTTCACTTTCATCAAAAGGCCCTTTAGTCCTTCACTTTCTGCCATAAGGGTGGTGTCATCTGCATATCTGAGGTTATTGATATATCTCCCAGGAATCTTGATTCCAGCTTGTGCTTCCTCCAGCCCAGCATTTCTCCTGATGTACTCTGCATATGTAGTTGTAAAATAAGTAAATACCTCCAAGTGTTGAGTAGAAAGTATTTGAAATAAATATCTAATCCATAAATAAAAATGACAATCTTTTTAGGCAAGGCATATCTAACTTCATTCTCAGAAATTTATAAGAACACACAAAAGTCAGAATGAGATATTTGTCACTTGACCAGAATATAGAACATGTTCCATGGTGCCTTTCATAAGTCACAATAAAAATATAATTCTGAAGTTAAGAGATGTGTAATTTTGTGAAAATTCGCAGGGAAACTCTGCTTGAGTTCCCCTTTGTTTCTACAGAATAAAGAGAATGTCTGCATTTGTCCTCTATCTACTGAGGCCAGAAAATGGTGATAAGTGGAATGGTGAGTGGGATGCAGAGAACCTTCTCATAAGGCATTGCTCTAGGTTTTTAGATGGAGGCTTTATGATATAGGTACTGTCAGCATATGATTATTTCTGTTTTTGTGATTTGTTTATTCTAATAATAGGGTTCTTGCTGCTGTTTAGTTGCTAAATCATGTCTGACTCTTTTGCAACCCCATGGTCTATAGTCCAACCAGGCTTCTCTATCCATGGAGCTTCTCAGTGTTGCTATTTGTACATTAGAGGAATGCTGCAAGTGTTCCCATGGCATCTCTGAGTATAACTAAGCTAGGTGTTAAAATACTCAAAGAATGTATAATATGTGAATGATTGTACTAAAAAAGTATTAATTGAAGGATTGGTATCAACCACTAATTTTATAACCTTCAACACGCTAAGTATTTCAATGACATCAATGATAAGAACACTTTTCACAATATGTGGATGATAAAAAGCTGAAGGGGTTAGCTAGTAAGAATCTGAAACAAAATGTAGTCAAGATAGAACAAAGGGCTGGGTTTAATGGGTTGGAAGTTATTAGGAATAAATGCACATCCTATTTTTTAGGTTCTAAAAGCCAGTGTCAGACTTTATTTTTGGGGACTCCAAAATCACTGCAGATGGTGATTGCAGCCATGAAATCAAAAGATGCTTACTCCTTGAAAGGAAAGTTATGACCAACCTAGATAGCATATTAAAACACAGAGATATTACTTTGCCAACAAAGGTCCATCTAGTGAAGGGTATGGTTTTTCCAGTGGTCATGTATGGATGTGAGAGTTGGACTGTGAAGAAAGCTGAGTGCCGAAGAATTGATGCTTTTGAACTATGGTGCTGGAGAAGACTCTTGAGAGTCCCTTGGACTACAAGGAGATCCAACCAGTCCATCCTAAAATAGATCAGTTCTGGGTGTTCATTGGAAGGACTGATGCTGAGGCTGAAACTCCAATACTTTGGCCACCTCGTGTGAAGAGTTGACTCATTGGAAAAGACCCTGATGCTGGGATGGATTGGGGGCAGGAGGAGAAGGGGACGACAGAGGATGAGATGGCTGGATGGCATCACCGACTCGATGCACATGAGTTTGAGTGAACTCCGGGAGTTGATGATGGGCAGGGAGGCCTGGCATGCTGTGATTTATGGGGGTCACAAAGAATCGGACACTACTGAGTGACTGAACTGAACTGAACTGAAAAGCCAGCTACAAAAAGGCAAGATAGGGAAAAAAAAAAACAAAAAAAAGAGCAAATTGTATGAAATATATTTAAGAGCATCTTGACTATAAACTTGTCAAGTAGTAAAGTGTGTGATTCAACTGCCAAGAATACTAATTTGATCTTAGGCTACATAATTGAAATACAATGTCCAAGAAAATAAGTTATATTTCCCCTTTACCATGTACTGAAAAAGATTACATTTGGAATATTAACTTCTTTTAGGCATTACATTTTAGGAGAAAAAATAATCAAACCGGAACACACTCATGGGAGGGCACTCAGAATGAAGAAGAAAGTCAAAACAAGGTTATCTGAGAATTAGTAAAAGGAATTAGAAGTGTTAGCCTAGAGGAAAAAGAAAATCTGGTATGCATATGAGGTAGAACACTGGACATGATATAGAGGAGGAATTAGGGGATCCTGAGAGAGTCATTAGGGCAGAAGCTGAGACAATGGGTAAAAAAAATAGTGAGTAATTTCAGATAAATAAAAGAAGTAATTTGAAAATACTTAAAAGTCTTTCTACTTTAATGGGCTACTTTATAAAGGAGTGATTGTATCTTCATAGGTGATCAAAGGTAGTTTTAGGGTTTGTTTGTTTTTTCATTGGTTGTTTTTAGCCAAAGTAGAGAAGTGAAAACATTTGTTGTTATATTTTAGGGTTCCTTCTGACTCTAATATTTCATGATATTTTTGCTACTATTTTATTATAATGAAATCCACTTCTCACTGATAATTGGTGAACATTTTTAAGTCATGCAAACAATATTAACATTAATAATAACACTAGTAATAAAACTGTCATCACTAGTTTATAGCCTTTGTACTTTATTTACATTGGTTAAGTCTCACAGCAATCTTATGAAATAAGCCAGGTGAGACCCCCCAGATCTAACCCTTACTATGTAATCAGTGTCTATACTTCCAAGCCATGTAGATTTGTTTCACTTTTCACGGACTTGTGGGATCAAACAATGACTCTTAAGCAATGTCAATAATGGCTAACACTCACTTGGTACTTAGATGCTCTTCTAAATACTTTACACCCAGGGCTACACGGCAACTTCATTTTATGGCTGAAGAACCAAGATACAGGGAGTAATTTGACTGTGATTATATAATTAAATGGAGAAGGAAATGGCAACCCACTTCAGTACTCTTGCCTGGAAAATTCCATGGTAAGCCTGGTAAGCCTGTAATCCCTATAGGCCATGGGGTCACAAAGAGTCAGACATGACTGAGAAACTTCACTTTATATAATTAAAAAGTGGAAGAATTAAAATTTAGCTCATGGCTGTCTGACTCTACTGCTCACATGTTTACCTTCCATTCTGCAGAACTTCTATAATCAAGAAAAGACTTCTTATAAGTATTATTATGATAATAATATACAAAGCAACATAGATGAGTCAAAGTGTCTAGAGATTCTCAATATGTTATTGATTTAGCTTATATCTCCCTCTCCTAACTATTGACCTTCAATAACAGCCTAGAATCGGTCCTCCAGACTATTAGATAGCCTGCACTACATACTGGGTGCAGTGCACTCAGAACACTGTACTGTGAGATTGAGTTGACCATTTTATAATGCCTGACCCCACTGATTCTAATTGTCTTTGCATTTGAGTTAGGTTTATAGCTTCTACAGAAATATTGGGTTGATGCTCCAAATGGTACCTGGCCATTTTTGAACTGCTTAGTTCCTGTATGTAATCAGTTCTAAGCAAGCAAAGATAAAGCAATGCAATAAGCAAATGCAAAAGTTCATACATTAGGGAAAGTTTGAGATTAACCATATTCATTCCACAGTTTTAAAATGTTGAGGTTAATTTGATGAGCATCATTCATATAAACTTCTTCAGGGACAACTGCCTGGACTGGCTCCAAGCATCTTGCAAGCAGTGTCCAGACAGCTTTGGCAGTGAATCACGATGCTGACCTGCAATCCTTTTCTGTTAGCCACCACGTCTTTCACAAGCAAATATTGCCAATCTACTTGCACCATGCCAAAATGCAAGAATTGCATAAATACCCTCAAACTCCACACTGAACTTTATTTATGATTTAGTAATACAAGGGTCTTTGAAAGCTCCTGTTGGCTAACCAGCTTTCTCTCTTTCTCCCTCATAATAACTGAAATCCAAAGCAGCTCTTCAGAATTGCAAGCCTAAGATATTTGAAAAAGTTCTTCAGTGTGCTCAGAGGCACCTGCTTCCAATGACTGCTGAGTTCAACCTCATCTCATGAGTACCCTAGAGATGTTTCTCCTGCCCATGAACTTGATTTGGAAATGATTACCAGAGGGAGGCTTGAGACCTCAGTGGCTCCAGTGGAGTTAAAATGTTCAGTTATTAGAATAAAGATTTCATTAAGACCATAAAGTTCAGATATAGACCTGCCACTTTAAAATATGCTTGCTTGACTGCTTCTACTCTGATGTGTCTTTGAAAGCCTTCTGGTCCAGAGCAAGAAAGGAGCAGAGCACCACAAGCATGTTTTAAAGTGACAAGTCTGAATATTTAGTGTGAGTGGAATCACTGTATCCTAAACCCCAAAGTAAATGTGGGAGCAGAGATGAGGTGTTCTGTCAGTCTAAGCTTTCAAGCAAAAATTGTTAAAGGGAATTGCCCAGAATAGCCAAACTGAGTTGCTGAAGGAACTATAGAAAGACTAGGGAGGTATGAAGTAAGCCATTTAGAATCCATGAACCACTGGCCAGCAATGTCTATCTATAAAATACTGAAGGTGCAAATTTAAGTGGCTCATGATTGGTTTAGCATGGCAGTACCGTCCTATTTGTTTTACTTGATTCCTATATATGTTAGCCTTAGTTGCTTTACTGAATTTTGCATAAATTTGACACATAGAAAAAATATAAAACCTCTGCATAGGTGATATGTACACTTAATGCAAGTGGAAACATGTCCTATAACAGAAAGAATAACCTAAGACATAATTGACGCCATTTAAGTTTTCCTCTTAAATGTAAGTGTTGGGTGGAGTAAGCATCAATGGCAGCTTGTTCTATGTAGTCATACCCCAAGCTGTACTTTCTCAGGATTCTCGTGCATGAGTTGGTCTACATTTGGCTGCTATCTATGCAATATTTGTATATGTTTAATAAAAAGAAAATTAAAGTGTGCAAAAGTAGAAGTTTGGAAATTATTGCCATATAGGCAAAAAAATATTTTTGACGTGCAAAAAGGAAATGGACATTTTTAAGAATTATGAGGAAGTTGTAAAGGGCAGGAGAATGAATGAGGAAATAGAAACAATTTTCATTTCCTTTTGTGAAGAAGTTTCTACTTCTTCGATCACTGAAACTAGAACTATTACTGATTGAGAAGCCCATGTTATAGTGGTGCATTTTGGGGTCTGCCTTTGTTCTATTTTCAGCTTCTTCTTATCCTGGAAATCTCATCTAAATCCATTGTTTTAACTTCAGTTATTTGAAAATACTCAAAACCTATATACAAAATTTGTATCTCTAGTCTTGTCTCTGCCAAACTCCAGACTTAATATACACTGCTTACCATACAACTTTCATTAGAAGTCACAACGTAAATTTACACCTCAGTATGTTAAAGCTAAATTCATCCTTTCTCCCTCAAAAAGTCTCCTTCCCTATTCAGTATTGATAATGTATATTATGAAAGACACTTATTCCTTGGAAGAAAAATTATTACCAACCTAGATAGCATATTGAAAAGCAGAGACATTACTTTGCCAACAAAGGTCCATCTAGTCAAGGCTATGGTTTTTCCAGTGGTCATGAATGGTTGTGAGAGTTGGACTGTGAAGAAAGCTGAGTGCTGAAGAATTGATGCTTTTGAACTGTGGTGTTGGAGAAGACTCTTGAGAGTCCCTTGGACTGCAAGGAGATTCAACCAGTCCATTCTGAAGGAAATCAGCCCTGGGATTTCTTTGGAAGGAATGATGCTGAGGCTGAAACTCCAGTATTTTGGCCACCTCATGCGAAGAGTTGACTCATTGGAAAAGACTCTGATGCTGGGAGGGATTGGGGGCAGGAGGAGAAGGGGACAACAGAGGATGAAATGGCTGGATGGCATCACTGACTCGATGGATGTGAGTCTGAGTGAACTCCGGGAGTTGGTGATGGACAGGGAGGCCTGGCGTGCTGTGATTCATGGGGTCACCAAGAGTCGGACACGACTGAGTGACTGAACTGAACTGAACTATTAGAAGCTGAAATAATTAAGCATTTTTACCCCCTCTCTTCTCCTTATCTTCTTTGAACCTGTGAGAAATAAGCAAGGCTCAGTCCTTGGATGGCTTCTCTTTTCTGCATTCTCTCCCTTGGTGGGTTGATTAATCTTCATGGCCTTAAGTATAATCTCTATACTAATATTTCAGATCTATGTACTGTATCTAACTGGAATTCTACTTGAGTGTATTATATGCATTTTAGTCTTTATACATCACAAATTTATCAAATGATATTTCTCTTATCCCAGCTTGTCCTGTAGCCTTTCCCATCTTAGTAAATGTTGACATTGTTTTTCTGGTTGTTCAGTTCTAAAATCTCACTTTAAGTCTCCTTGACTCCTCTCTTTGTCTCCCATGTCACATCTGGACCATCAGGAAATTCCATTGTTTTCATATTCAAAGTATATTTAAAAATTCAACTACTTCCCAATACTTTGTTAATATGATTCTGGTATAAATTTTTGTGTTCTTACCTCAATTGGTTCACTTGTCTCATAAGTTATCTTTCTGCTTTAATATTTGGCCCCTTGCAGTCTACTCTCATCTCAGCAGCCCAAGGAATCAATTAAAAGCAAAGTTAGATCATCTTACTCCTTTCCTAGCACTATTTAAAATTTTTATTGTCTCAAAGTGAAAGCAGAAACCTTACAAGAGCCTGCAAAGCACTGTGCCATCTGGTGCCCTTGGTTTTGTCTCCTAGCATTGTCCCTCTATCTCATTCAACTTTGGCCATGCTGGCCTCTCTGTTCATCCTCCAATAACATAACCAGGCCTCTGACTCAGTACCTTACCCTAGCTATTCCTCCTTAGCAGATATCCTCCAGATACCTAGATGGTTGACTTCTTACGTCCTTCAGATTTTACTCAAACATGACTTTTTCAGTGACATCAGCTCTGGGGTCCCAACTTAAAGTTTCAACCACCTCATCCTCAACATTTCCTATTCCCTTTGACTCACCAAAAGGTAAGCTCCTTGGAGTAAGAACTTTAGTCTGTTTCATTTATTGAAAACTTCCAAGTGCCAAGAGAGTTCCTGTAACATGTTGTTGTTCAGTCATGAAGATGTGTCCATATTTGCAATCTCATGACCTGCAGCACTTCGGGTTCCTTTGTCCTCCACTATCTCCCAGAGTTTGCTCAAATTTATATCCATTGAGTGGCCTCCCCTTGGCTCAGCTGGTAAAGAGTCTGCTTGCAATGGGGGAGACCTGGGTTCACTCCCTGGGTTGGGAAGATCCCCTGGAGAAGGGAAAGGCCACCCACTCCAGTATTCTGGCCTGGAGAATTCCATGGACTCTATAGTCCATGGTGTCACAAAGAGCTGGGCATGACTGAGTGACTCACTTTTCACTCTTGAGTCAGTGATGCTATCTAACCATCTCATCCTCTTTCACCCCCTGCTCCTTTGGCCTTCAATCTTTCCCAGCATGAAGGTCTTTTCTAATGAGGTGGCTGTTTGCATCAGGTGGCCAAAGTATTGGAGCTTCAGCTTCAGCCTCAGTCCTTCCAATATATATTCATGATTGATTTCCTTTAGGATTGACTGGCTTGACATCCTTGCATGTCAAGGGAATCTCAATAGTCTTCTCTAGCACCACAATTTGAAAGCATCAGTTTTTTGGCGTTCAGCCTTCTTTATGGTCCAACTCTGACATCCTTACATGACTACTGGAAAAACCATAGCTTTGACTATACTGACTTCTGTCAGCAGAGTGATGTCTCTGGTTTTTTAATACACTACCTACGTTTGTCATAGTTTCCCTTCCAAGGAGCAAGCATCTTGTAATTTCATGGCTGCAGTCATTGTCTGCAGTGATTTTGGAGCCCTAAAATACAAAATGGCACTGCTTCCACTTTTCCCCCTTTATTTGTCATGAAGTAATGGGACAGAAAGGGGTGATCTTAGCTTTTTTTTTTTTTTAAGTTGAGTTTCAAGCCAGCTTTTTCACTCTCCTCTTTCACCCTCATCAAGAGACTCTTTAGTTCTTCTTCACTTTCTGTCATGGAACAAAGGAGATATTAAATAAAATGTGTGAAATGAAGAGAGATTTAGAAGAAAGGGAAGTTTACTGACTACTCTTCAAGCTAGATAACAGAGAATACCCTCAAATAATAGCTAAAAGTTGACTGATCTCCTTGTACTTATTATTATTTTTTATGAACATTTTTTTTCTTTAGTATAAACCAAGCTCTATAGTGGAACTGTAAAAAGAAGTCCTTTAGTTCATAAATGTATTTTTATAAAAAGTAGGGAGAGATGGCCAACAATGACTCTTTAGACTATACAGTGTGCATTGCCTTGAAGTTTTCAGCCTTGATAAGACATTTTAAAATTCTGTATTCTAAGGATATTACATTTCTTGCTATTTTTAGGTATCTTCAACAGAATCAATGGTTCTTAGATTCTTTTTACCCCATGCTACATCTTTTCTGAAAACTGTGCTTTACCTCTTTGTGGTTCTGGAGCACAAAACATAATTTTCTAGTTTCTAAAAAAATGTAAAAGGTTCTGTTTTTGTCCCTATCCATTTTGAAATTAGTATTCATACTATTTGAATATTTATTTTAAATTCTGAGCCATTTTATTAAAATAAGCATGTGAGTGATCTGGAATAAGATATAAAATTGTGCTTTCCTTATAACAAAATACTATTTTTAAAATAAACATTTTAAAAATCATGAAATTTGAAAACCAGTCTCTAGAAGGTGAAAACATATTTCTGCTTTAGTCTATGCATCTGCCTCAGTAAAATTGTGCAATATTAAGGTGTTGAAAATTTTCTCTGCAAATATTTTATTAATTACTATTTAAGAATTCAGTTATAAGTTATGATAAAATGGTTTCCACTAGAGCAAAATAGCATACACAGACAACATGTTATAGATAGATAGATGAGAAGCATACTGTACATTTTGAAATTTAGGATGAAGCTTCCCAACATTTCAGCAATAATAAGCATTGATAGATGGTTTCCATGCTCTCTAGTAAAACAGCTTTTCTTTTTATGAAAAGGAGGGTAGGGAAAATATGACATTTGAATAAAGTTTTACATTTTGAATAGGGTAATAAAAATAAAATTAAAGGTTACATTTCTAGAGTCATGATTGATAACAATTGCTCAGTTTAACTGCATTTTATAGGTTAGGTAAGCAGTTTAAATTAAAAAGTGACCTACACAAATAAGCATCTTGAAAAGAAATGAAAGTTAATAGCTTTTCTTTGTAACTCTAAGAAACCTGGTGGGATTTCGAATTTCTAGAGATTTGAGAAATTAGGATATATTTTGTACAGCCTTCATATGAAACATGTTTGAGGATTTGTTTTTCTTGGAGTAATGTTTCTGTTATGACGACTACAGCATTCCCTTGGATTTTGCAACAAGTTTGAAATACAGTTTGCGACAATCAATTCTATTGTAAGACACCAAGGATGGTCTCTAAGGATGAGTTTATAAAGTACACCCTTCTGTCTATAGATCCTCCACAATTAACAATTTCTCCAGGGAATCACCTGGTTATCTCAATTAGAAGAGCCAGTGATGGTGCTGTAATTTAGAGACAACTAAATGCAGTGTTATATTTTGTAGCATAAATTTTTATTTGTCTGCTATATAGTTGCATATAATCCAAAATCTAGTGTATTATTTCTGTTATGTTTTATTTACACTAGTATTAAACTGAACTTGAGCTTTAGTTTAATTCTATATGAATTAAGAAGAGGCATCCAGAGGAAAGCAAGTGATAGCTCTCATCTTATATAAATTATATATTTAAAGTTTGTAAAAGAGGTATTTGTTTAACTTTTCAAAGAATCTCTTAAAGTACCATTTGGCCTCTAAATGTTTTACTGTATCCTCAATACTTATACTGATCTTATTTCCAAATTATCAATAGCCCTTTCTCAAATTACTGTTTTATTTCTGTCTTGACTTTATTTGTAAGATCAGTGAATACATTTGGATGTTTTGGTAGAACTGGCTTTCCTTAAAAGAAAATGTATTTTTCCAAAATTCCCTACAAATGAATAAACCAATTGAGAATGCTACAGAGATATTCTAAACCAATAGTTTTTGTTTGAAAAAGCAAGACACTTTCCAAATACATTGCCTGAAAATTTTCTCTTGTTCCTATTCACTGTGTGTATGAAAATGAAGTCTCCTTAGACTTTCTCCTTTAATCATACATTTTAGGAAACACATACATAATACACATATTAACCAAAAAGGTAAGGCAAACTATTAAATTGTTCTTTAAGCCATTAAAGTATTTCATTTGATTTACATGGTCTTTCAGGTTGCATATTGGTAAGTACTTGTCTTTGTCACTAATTAAAATGCATTTTACCACAAATTTTCATGTGTGTTTAAAACGAAAATGTGTATATGATATTAATACAAAATTGACTAATTTCTGGGTAGCAAATACTCTCTTTAAAATAAATGTCCCAGACATGCATTTAATATAGCCAAGTGTGTAAATACTTTGCAAAATAAATTTTATTTTAAATATACTATAGCAAATGTAAAATTTAAAGTCATCTTATAATGAACAAACTTCTATGACACTGTATCCTCTTGTGTCTTAAATAAGCCATATTGTGAAGGATTTCTTTTATACTGTTGGCATTTTATGTCTAGCACATTCTTAGAGTGAAGCTTTTCTGTGGAGAAAAAATAGTGAATGTAATTTCACTTAGTAAAAATATTACCTGATTTTGAAAATATTCAGATTCATCTAAGAATTTTTAATTCTTAGATGTAAATTAAATATCATATTTAAATATTTAAATATGATATTTAATTTACTGATTTTCCCCAAAAGACTGACTGACGTGTAGGGGAAAAAAGAGATAATGTAAAATTTTTGAAAACATATTTTCTTTTGTTTTCAATTGACCAAGGAAGTGTTAGTTGTGTTTAAGGCATTTTTAAGGGATGAGGAAGTAAATATATGTCAGAGTTTTTAGGTTGTAGCTAATCGTTTTATGTTAAATATTAAGCTACTTTTGTGAAACTCCTCAAATTAGCAGCAATTCCTACTTCTGTTCTCTTTGCCCTGTTTACACATTTTTCTTGTCATATAATAATCTCCTGTAATTGACTCCATGAAGAGCATACGTTGTATATGGAAAATTAAAAATGTGTCTAGGTTACTTTAATTCTCTAATAATCAGTTTAAATAGTTTAAGGGCATATTCTTCCCTAGTGTGGACAATTAATCTGTGGATTTTTCACTAGTCCCTCTGATATAGGTATTCTTCTTTACACATGCTTTCAAAGGTTCTTAAGCTTGAGTTTGCATGGTAAATGAGAATGGCTCTACTGTGTCAAGTAAACAATTTGTAGAAGTCCTTAAGTGTTTATATTTTATATGTTGGCAAATTTTAAATTATATGATTATGCTAATTTTTTAAAATCTGCAAATATTTACAGATTTTCAACAGAAATGTTTATGAAAAAACATAAGCAGTATTTGAGACAAACAGGGAAGCCTGTCATGCTGCAGTACACGGGGTCACAAAGAGTCGGATACTGGGCAACTGAGCAACAACAACAACAACATTCTATAAGGTATAGCCTTACCATAATCATTGCCAATTTGTAAAAAGCTTTATAAAAGTGTCATATTTATAAAGCAATTTTAATATAATGTAAATATTACATAAGAGAAATAGACTAAGGCAAAATTCTTCCATAAATTAGCTCCTTTAACATATTATACACACTCTTCTAAATATTTATTTTCACATACTATTTTATATTGAAGACCACTTCATAATAACACATAAATAATTTATTTTCCATGGATGCATAGTACTTTGTTATATTAATTTTTTATTACTGGTGGATACTTAGGATGTATATAACCTTTGCTGATATAAAAGAAAAATGATACACTAAATATCCATGTGCATATGCATCTTGCATGAGTACTTTACATTATTAGGAAATTGAGACTCAAGTAACTTTTCCATATATATTATATGAGAAATATTGTATATGGGCTCAAGGCAATCTTTTTCAAAAAGGGAAAACTCTTTTTCTTACCCAAAAACAAAACCAAAGCAAAAACAGAGGGGAAAATAAAGGTCATATAGCTCAGAGAAGGCAATGGCACCCCACTCCAGTACTCCTGCCTGGAAAATCCCATGGACAGAGGAGCCTGGTGGGCTGCAGTCCATGGGGTCGCTGAGGGTCGGACACGACTGAGCTACTTCACTTTCACTTTTCACTTGCATGCATTGGAGAAGGAAATGGCAACCCACTCCAGTGTTCTTGCCTGGAGAATCCCAGGGATGGGGAGCCTGGTGGGCTGCCGTCTATGGGGTCACACAGAGTCGGACACAACTGAAGTGACTTAGCAGCAGTAGCAGCAGCAGCTACTAAAAAGCTATATGATATTTACCAGTTTATATTTTTACAATATCTGGATTGTTTGACTTACTCTCATGTACTCTAACATGTTTTCTATATATGTATGATTGATAGAGACCTAACAGTGTAGGTACTTAATAAAACCTAAATAGTGAAGAAGGATATTTGGGAATATGCAAGATTAGAAATGCTTTTCAGGGCATTACTATTTATATTAGAAACATTCAGGTTGGATAAATAATTGTCAGAAATTCCATTATTTAGAAGCATGCTAATCTCGTTTAATGCTCATGTATTTCTTCCTGGGAAGATGTTTCTCAATTATATTTCTAGTATTTAATTTTTCAAATAGTTTTCTTAATTTATTTCTGAATAGTATATCTGTTTCTGTTTAAACCTAATATTCATAAATAATTTTGCTGTATTATCACTGTATTTATTATAATAATTTACTGTTTTTTATAGGAATAAATAAATATACTTCTCTGAAATACAGAAAAATAATTTGATTAATTTACTCTTCATTAAGTAGAAGCTTTCACTTCACTGGAAGAACATCAGTTATATCGGGAAACATATATGACTTTTTACTTTGACAACTGCCAGAGCTACCACATTCAAAGGCTTGATGTTCTACTACTGAATTTGAAAGGGAATACCACAAAAAATTTACAAACACACTACAGAAAGATGTCAAAATTTCCCAAAAGAGGTAGATGTGACTGAATAGTTTAAATGCACTGTCATGAAATTCTAGACACGTTGAACTTAATGCAAACGAGTAAACTCGTGAATAGGAATGAAGTAACATTTCTTTAAAGATGCAAATTAAAAAGGAAACATCAAAATAATGAAATCTGCCATTTTTTCCTCCACTGAGAAAATTCTTTACCAGCTCTCAAAAACAGGCCAGGCTCTTTGGAAAACAATGATAGAAAGAGGTATTTGATGTAGAAATGGATCTTGAGAATTCTCCCGAGACACTCCAGTTAGTATTTTAAAAACCTTATAGGAAACTACTGTAATTAGTTGTATTTGTTATACATAGTTAAATATTCATTAAACTGGAGCATATTGTAGAGCAAAAATTAATTTGCTTTCAAAAACATTGTAGAAATCAATGTCATTGTTTGATTATCTCCATAGATTGGAATAATTTCTCTGTTTGAATATGGGTACGTGTGTCAGTAAACTTTCCATCAAGTATGCTGCTCTGATGTTTTAGGATTATACATTTCAAATACTCAGAGAAATTGTCAAAGTTAAGTTTAGCAATTAAAAATTATTTTAAATCAAAAACCATATGTATGTATTATTGAGAATTGAAAATCATAGGAAGTTCCAAAGAAGGAAATAAAAACCCTCATAATGCCATCACTCATGAGTAACCACCCTTAATAAGTTATATTTTCTTCCTGTATTTTTATTGCATATGAAGTATAGTGTCAAATTGTATGAGAATACTATGTATGATTCTTATGCTATAAAATGAGTGTAATATATCATATTACAATCACAGTAAAATGTTTTATGTAAACATTTTTCCATGAATCAGTGTCTACTTCCCTAGGGTAGCTATTTGAAAGCAATTTTAGGGGAGAAAGGTTGCAAGTACATGCATGGTGAGCAGGGCAAAAGTGGATAGTGAAGCCTTTTGCTATCTTCATAGTTCTTATCACCTATATTTTTTGTCATCCTGAAACAATGACTATGTCTTCTTTTTTTTCATTACTTAGCAGCAATGTGTACCATGCTCATGTTTTGCAGACCACCTGCATCAGACTCTTTCAGAATTCTTCTTCAAATACAGATGTGAAGGTCCAACAAACATTCACTTATAGTGAAATAGGTCTATTAATATGCATTTTTAACAAGCTCCTGGATGTTCCTCTATGATTTAAAACTTGAGCAGCACTGATGTAATTGTAACTATTCTTGATTAATAGGAGAAATCTGGAGCTTGAGTCTTCTTTTTCCCTCATTTTGACTCTGAAAACATGAAATAACTCATTTATATTTGCTTTGCGTCTTAGATGTAGCACTAGCTATGTGATCTTGGGCAAGTTTGTCTGAATTCTGGCCAAACAAAAATATTTATGCTGTCAACATATACTTGAATGACTCTTTTTAAGACTCAAAGATAATGTATTTGAAATTTCATGGTACAAAACATGACATATAGTAGGCACTCAACACACCAGGCTTTCTTGGTGACTCATAAGTAAAGAATCTGCCTGCAATGCAGGAGACAGTTTTGATCCCTAGTTTAGGAAGATCCCCTAGAGAAGGAAATGGAAGCCCACTCCAATACTCTTGCCTGGGGAATTCCATGGACAGAGGAGCCTGGTGGGCTACAGTCCATGGAATCACAAAGAGGCACAACTTACACCTTCATTTTGTTAAAATGTATTGCCTAAATTAATAGATTCTTAAATCAAGTATTATTATATAAGAAAAATAACTCTTTTGACATTAAAAAGAGATTCTTTCAAAAAGCTGAAATGCATTGGGAACTGCTAGGAGTACATTAGAATTATAAAGAAACGAGAAACCATGTGTATAACAGGATAACTTCTAGGAGAAAAAGGAATTTGAGTTGGGACGTTAGAAATTACTACCTTTTGTCTGGGAACAGAAAAAATAAAGGGGCATCATAGACAAAAGTAACATTTATAAATTTTGAGCCCCTGATGCTTTTTGATAATCTAGGTATTTTATATGATAAGCTATATATTCATTATAACATCATTATGAGTTTGGTAGCCATATATCCATTCTAAAGAGAAAGAGAATGAAGCTCAGAGAGATGAATTAACACATTCAAAGTAATAAACAATGGAACAATGTGTGACTGAGGCCAGTAATAGCACAGATGTCTTTCATCTACTCCAGGCATTCTCAGGTATTTGGGGCCATATAATTTATTACTAGTTTGGTCAGTGGAGGACATTTGTTTTCTCAAGATCTAGTTTCCTTTATTAGACTCATTCTTTTCATTCCTTAAAAAAAAAAAAATAAGTTCATGACCCTGTATACAGAGATAAAGCATGTATAGCCTGTGATTGTGGGTGGTTTATAATATCACTTCATTCAAAACACAAGCACCCAACAATGGTGGCCTGTTTACCATGTAAGAAAGATACTAGCAAGCACCAGAATAAAGGACAATAAGTTCAAGTATATATCTATATTTCCATGAAATCAGAAAGAGAAAGAGACTTCTGATGGGGAAGAAGTAGGAAAGACATTACAGAGAGAGTGGCAGTAGATTTAAAACTACTAATAATCCAGAATTAATATTTACCAGCAGTACTTTAGGCAGAGTGAATGGAACAGAGTTTCTTTCTTGCAAAGTGTACAGTTATTGTTGTTGTTTTTTTTCTGTAGGAAGGTGGACAAGCTTTTAAGAATAGATTTTGATAATAAGGAGGTGCTGATGTGATAAACCAAAATTATTTTTTAAAGTTTGAATCTAAAGGATTTCTCACATTAAAATTATAAAATACTCCAAGATAACAATTCCATAGATATTTATATAAAAGGCCTATCTTTTATTGCATTGTTTCAGTTAAGCAAGAGTTTTTTAGGCTGCTGAGATTGAACCAACAGTATCTCCACACAAGACATCCTTTAACAGACATCCTTTAATATGTTCCTAAGTCAGTCAACAGCATTTTCTAAGAGACCCACATATTGATAGCAAGATCCAAAAAGTACTGTAAAAGGATCAAGAAGCCCGGTGCTTCTTTTGAGGAGCTTATGGTCCCATGAAGACAAAAGGTAAACCTGTAAAATTATAGACTCAAGTGTCAGAAACATCTGTCAGGGAAGCCCACAGCTGTACAGAGACATTAGTAAGTGTTCAGTATTCAGGGAAATAGACAGGAAGAAATTCGGAGTGACTGAAACTAAAAGAAGCCAAGTGAGGTTAATTTGGAGAAGCTCTATGAACGAATGGAATTTTTGACTGTGTTATGGGAAACATTATCTGATTACTTAAAACTCATTTCTCAGTGGTATTCTCCAGATGAACTCTATTAAACTGGTACAATTATGCTTGTTTTTATTTCCCTTCTTTCTTCCTTTCCTTTTGTGAACAGCCTGGTCAAGTCTATACTGACTGAATACCTCATCTCAATAAGAGAACTAGATGACAGAGATAGCCTCTGTTGTAAGGCTAGAATTCCTAAAATGTTAATATTCTCTCTGTGTCTTACACTTGAGTCTTCTCTCATCACAACACTAAAGCCTGTGGTCAAGTCTCTCATCTTCCCAGCTTCAGCTCCTAGCAATAAAAGTCATTCCTTTGTCTCTTCTTCCTTTAAGACTTACAGAAAGAATTTCTTTTAAGTAATAAGGATTAATAATGTAGCAGATTTGTATTGTGCTAGTTTAGCTAAACTAGAACTATATTTCTCAGAATTCCCTTCCCAAAGTACCTGTGGGTATGTGTGGGATTTAGAAAGCAGAATGAGAAGCAGCAGCCATATTCATTTTACATTTGGGAAATTGGTTGCTGGGTAAGAAACAGTGTTGTGATTCAGAACACATTCTCACAAGTATCCTGGGTTACCTTATTGAAGTGTGGCAGTCTTGCCTGTGAATCCTCCATCTCTTTCCTAATCCTGTACTAGGTATGCGCTTATCTCTGTGAGAAAGTAGGCCAACTTCCTCTGTAGGACAGCAACGTCATTGAAGGTGGAGGCCTGGATGAGATGCGAAGAACAAACCTGCCAATCTAAATGAATAGGTTATAGCTCATTTTTGTGGGTTGCAGTTGGTCCTTGCCATCATTTCACATGTATCTTCCCTTCCTGAATACCTATTTTGTATCAGATGGGAAAGCTACAGCTTCATATAAACTGTTCAGTGAGTTACCACAATTGCAGAAGGATAAATCTTTTTAATTGATCAATATCCATGTGTATATATAAAGATATATATGCACATAATGCATTTTTGGCCCAGCCATTTCATTCTTTCTGGAGCTATTAGTAATTGCTCTGCTCTTCTCCAGTACTGTATTGGACACTTCCAACCTGGGGGCTCATCTTCTGGTGTCATATTTTTTGCTTTTTAATACTGTTCATGGAGTTCCAGCAGCAAGAATACTGGAGTGGGTGGCTGTTTCCTCCTCCAGTGGAACATGTTTTGTCAGAACACTTCACTTTAACCCATCCATCTTGGGTGCTACACAACATGGCTCATAGCTTCTTTGAGTTACACAAGCCCCTTCTCCATGACAAGGCTGTGATCCATGAAGGGAATATCCAGGAGATAGTGGAGGACAAAGGAGCTTAGTGTGCTACAATCGATGGGGGTCACAAAGAGTTGCACATGACTTAGTGACTGAACAACAACAATATATGCTTATATGTGTGCATACATACAGAGAAGGCAATGGCACCCCACTCCAGTACTCTTGCCTGGAAAATCCCACGGATGGAGGAGCCTGGTAGGCTGCAGTCCATGGGGTCACTAAGAGTCGGACACGACTGAGCGACTTCACTTTCACTTTTCACTTTCATGCATTGGAGAAGGAAATGGCAACCCACTCAGGTGTTCTTGCCTGGAGAATCCCAGGGACGAGGGAGCCTGGTAAGCTGCCGTCTATGGGGTCGCACAGAGTCGAACAGGACTGAAGTGACAGCAACAGCAGCAGCAGTGCATACATATATGTGTCCACACATATATGTATGTGTGTGGACTTACAAAGATATATACACTGAAAAGTTCAGTTTTTATATATAAAACTGAACTTTTTATATATAAAAACTGAACTTACAAAGATATATACACCTGTATACAGGTGTATATATCTTTGTAGGTTCAGCTCAGTTCAGTCACTCAGTTGTGTCCAACTCTTTGCGACCCCATGAATTGCAGCACGCCAGGCCCCCCTGTCCATCACCAACTCCCGGAGTTCACTCAAACTCATGTGCATCAAGTTGGTGATGCCATCCAGACATCTCATCCTCTGTCATCCCCTTCTCCTCCTACCCCCAATCCCTACCAGCATCAGAGTCTTTTCCAATGAGTCAACTCTTCACATGAGGTGGCCAAAGTACTGGAGTTTCAGCTTTAGCATCATTCCTTCCAAAGAACACCCAGGGCTGATCTCCTTTAGGATGGGCTGGTTGGATCTCCTCGCAGTCCAAGGGACTCTCAAGAGTCTTCTCCAACACCACAGTACAAAAGTATCAATTCTTCGGTGCTCAGCTTTCTTTATAGTCCAACTATCACATCCACACATGTCTACTGGAAAAATCGTAGCCTTGACTAGAAGGAACTTTGTTGGCAAAGTAATGTCTCTGCTTTTGAATATGCTATCTAGGTTGGTCATAACTTTCCTTCCAAGGAGTAAGCATCTTTTAATTTCATGGCTGCAGTCACCATCTGCAGTGATTTTGGAGCCCCCAAAAATAAAGTCTGACACTGTTTCCACTGTTTCCCCATCTATTTACCATGAAGTGATGGGACCAGATGCCATGATCTTTGTTTTCTGAATGTTGAGCTTTAAGCCAACTTTTTCACTCTCGACTTTCACTTTCATCAAGAGGCTTTGTAGTTCCTCTTCACTGTCTGCCATAAGAGTGGTGTCATCTGCATATCTGAGGTTATTGATATTTCTCCCAGCAATCTTGATTCCAGCTTGCACTCTTTCCAGCCCAGCATTTCTCATGATCTTTGTAAGTAGGTATGTGCATATATGTATATGTAAAATTTTATTTACTTTGGTCCCTTCAGCTTGTTTTCTACTTGCCAACATACTATCTTTTTTACTAAGAAGCTTACTGAACTCTCCATGCCTGGATAACTCCTTAGCCTTCTTTTAGCCTGAGCTCATTGTTCCTTTTCCTCGAGAAGCCTTTCTCAACCTCTTCAATTTTTTTTTTAATGGCATTGTATTCTGCTGTTTTCCTATTTCCTAGAAATTTTCACAATTTAACTTATGCTTTAATATAAATTGAACTTGTTTTCAGTTTTCTGAAAAAAACTATGAAAACTACCATCTTTCAGTTTTCTCTAATAGATGTTAAGTCATAAAAGGAGAGGAACAATATCTGTTTTGTTTGTCATTTCTCAGAGCCTACTTTGATGCCTGGAGTATATTAAGTGTGCAGTATGTATTAATTAAATGAATGAATATCTATTTCATAACTTCTCCTTTCTTCATTACTTTCTCCACCCATCACTTTTGCTCCAATACATGCATCCATTAATGTGCACAAAGATGTGTGTATGTACGTTCCTTCTATACCAATAACTGTCCCCTTTAAACATAGCACCTGGAACCTGTCAGTTTCCATAGCAGCTTCCCCTCTACCCTTATATAAAACCTACTTCCTTTGACATCATGCTACTCAGCTATTACCTCTCTATCTCTCCTCAACCTGTTTACCTCCTGACCATATGTCTGGTTCCCGCAATATCACTTTCCAGAACTAGACCTTCATCATGTTTCCATATGTTCATTTACACATGCATAGATGCAATAGATATTTGTTGAGTCCTTACAATGTGCCAGATCCTGTGATCGAGTAATGAAGGTCTGGATTTCCCTGTTCTCCAAGATCTGGGATGAAATCTTGATTCCTTCTAATCTAAGCAAGAACAAGTGCTAGGAGATTTCCCTTCTACACGCACTGCACTCTCTGGCTACCCAAAGAATCTTACTGATTCTTACAGGTATCAGAAGCTTTTAAAGAGGACGAGGGGGAATGGAAATATTTGGATGAGCTGAGAAAATCTTGAAACACAGATGCCTGTGAAATCCTCTGTAGTTAGCTATTGATATGTGCTTTCACCAGAGAGACATGGGCCCTACCCTACCCCCTCAACACAGGCAGAGCTATTCTCACAGTATGCTCTCTTGTCATTCTGTGGCCCATCCATTCATCTGCTTTCTTCCTAATCTGCTAATCATCTCTAATATGACAAGCTTTCACTATGCTTTTATTTTAGTGATTACTTTTTACTAGAAACTCTGCCTTTTATAAACCATAACTCTTCATTTCCACAACTGTATTTATTTATTTTAATGAAAAGTGCTCCATGAAGCTAATTTACAGCTAAAAGGCTAAATATTGATTCTTTTATTTTTTTTTTCTCCTTGCAAAACATATATCACAGCACTCGTGGGTGGCTCTAGCACCTTAGGGAGAAAGTCACAGCAAAGAAACTCTAAGAAAAAATAATATTAATATACTTCAATATACAATGTCACCACTTTTACTTTATGCTTCATAACATTGTGCCGTAGTCCAGCTAAGGCTGAAGAACATGAAGTTGGTCTGACAAAAATCTTCACAGTTGTGGGAACACTTCTTGCACAATTCAGCTTTCAAGGTAGACAACAGAGTTCAGGATTAATTGGGACTCAGTTTTCTCTAGGTAATTAGGCCTAAAGATAAGCACTGTGAGTGAGAGAGTAATTTAGATGATCCTTGAAGTCCAAGAAATGCAAAAAGGCAAAATGGTTGTCTGAGAAGGCCTTACAAACAAGTGAGAAAACAAGAGAAGCAAAAGGCAAAGTAGAAAAATAAAGATATATCCATCTGAAAGCAGAGTTCAAAAGAATAGCAATGAGAAATAAGAAAGCCTTCCTAAATGAACAATGTAAAAAGTAAAAAAAAAAAAAATAGAGGAAAACAATAGAATGAGAAAGACTTGAAGCTCTTCAAGAAAATCAGAGATACTAAGGGAACATTTCATGCAAAGATGGGTACAATAAAAGACAGAAAGACTATGGACCTAACAGAAGCAGAAGATGTTAAGAAGAGGGGGCTATAATATACAGAATCAGTGCAGTTCAGTTCAGTCGCTCAGTCGTGTCTGACTCTTTGTGATCCCATGAATTGCAGCACGCCAGGCCTCCCTGTCCATCACGAACTCTAGGAGTTCACCCAGACTCACGTCCAACGAGTCAGTGATGCCACCCATTCATCTCATCCTCTGTTGTCCCCTTCTCCTTCTGCCCCCAATCCCTCCCAGCATCAGAGTCTTTTCCAATGAGTCAACTCTTCGTATGAGGTGGCCAAGTACAGGCGTTTCAGCTTTAGCATCATTCCTTCCAAAGAAATCCCAGGGCTGATCTCCTTCAGAATGGACTGGTTGGATCTCCTTGCAGTCCAAGGGACTCTTAAGAGTCTTCTCCAAAACCACAGTTCAAAAGCATCAATTCTTCTGTGCTCAGCCTTCTTCACAGTCCAACTCTCACATCCATACATGACCACAGGAAAAAAAAAAGCCTTGACTAGATGAACCTTTGTTGGCAAAGTAATATCTCTGCTTTTGAATATGCTATCTAGGTTGGTCATAACTTTCCTTCCAAGGAGTAAGCATCTTTTAATTTCATGGTTGCAGTCACCATCTGCAGTGATTTTGGAGCCCCCAAAAATAAAGTCTGACACTGTTTCCACTGTTTCCCCATCTATTTCCCATGAAGTGAAGGGACCAGATACCATGATCTTCATTTTCTGAATGTTGAGCTTTAAGCCAACTTTTTCACTCTCGACTTTCACTTTCATCAAGAGGCTTTGTAGTTCCTCTTCACTTTCTGCCATAAGGGTGGTGTCATCTGCATATCTGAGGTTATTGATATTTCTCCCAACAATCTTGATTCCAGCTTGTATTTCTTCCAGTCCAGCATTTCTCATGATGTACTCTACATATAATTTAAATAAGCAGGGTGACAATATACAGCCTTGATGAACTCCTTTTCCTATTTGGAACCAGTCTGTTGTTCCATATCCAGCTCTAACTGTTGCTTCCTGACCTGCATACAAATTTCTCAAAAGGCAGATCAGGTGGTCTGGTATTTCCATCTCGTTCAGAATTTTCCACAGTTTATTGTGATCCACACAGTCAAAGGCTTTGGCATAGTCAATAAAGCAGAAATAGATGTTTTTCTGGAACTCTCTTGCTTTTTCATTGATCCAGCAGATGTTGGCAATTTGATCTCTGGTTCCTCTTCCTTTTCTAAAACCAGCTTGAACATCAGAAATTTCACGGTTCACATATTGCTGAAGCCTGGCTTGGAGAATTTTGAGCATTCCTTACTAGCGTGTGAGATGAGTGCAATTGTGCGGTAGTTTGAGCATTCTTTGGCATTGCCTTTCTTTGGGATTGGAATGAAAACTGACTTTTCCAGTCCTGTGGCCACTGCTGAGTTTTCCAAATCTGCTGGCATATTGAGTGCAGCACTTTCACAGCATCATCTTTCAGGATTTGGAATAGCTCCACTGGAATTCCATCACCTCCACTAGCTTTGTTCGTAGTGATGCTTTCTAAGTCCCACTTGACTTCACATTCCAGGATGTCTGGCTCTAGGTCAGTGATCACACCATCGTGATTGTCTGGGTCGTGAAGATCTTTTTTGTACAGTTCTTCTGTGTATTCTTGACATCTGTTCTTAGTATCTTCTGTTTTTGTTAGGTCAGTACCATTTCTGTCCTTTATCGAGCCCATCTTTGCATGAAATGTCCCCTTGGTATGTCTAATTTTCTTGAAGAGATCTCTAGTCTTTCCCATTCTGTTGTTTTCCTCTATTTCTTTGCATTGATCGCTGAAGAAGGCTTTCTTATCTCTTCTTGCTAGTCTTTGGAACTCTGCATTCAGATGCTTATGTCTTTCCTTTGCACCTTTGCTTTTTGCTTCTCTTCTTTTCACAGCTATTTGTAAGGCCTCCCCAGACAGCCATTTTGCTTTTTTGCATTTCTTTTCCTTGGGGATGGTCTTGATCCCTGTCTCCTGTACAATAACACAAACCTCATTCCATAGTTCATCAAGCACTCTATCTATCAGATCTGAGGCCTTAAATCTATTTCTCATTTCCACTGTGTAATCATAAGGGATTTGATTTAGGTCATACCTGAATAGTCTAGTGGTTTTCCCTACTTTCTTCAATTTAAGTCTGAATTTGGCAATAAAGAGTTCATGATCTGAGCCACAGTCAGCTCCTGGTCTTGTTTTTGCTGAACTGTATAGAGCTTCTCCATCTTTGGCTGCAAAGAATATAATCAATCTGATTTCGGTGTTGACCATCTGGTGATGTCCATGTGTAGAGTCTTCTCTTGTGTTGTTGGAAGAGGGTGTTTGTTATGACCAGTGCATTTTTTGGCAAAACTCTATTAGCCTTTGCCCTGCTTCATTCCATATTCCAAGGCCAAATTTGCCTGTTACTCCAGGTGTTTTTTGACTTCCTACTTTTGCATTCCAGTTCCCTATAATGAAAAGGACATCTTTTTTGAGTGATATTCTAAAAGGTCTTGTAGGTCTTCATAGAACCGTTCCAACTTCAGCTTCTTCAGCATTACTGGTTGGGGCATAGACTTGGATTACTGTGATATTGAATGGTTTGCCTTGGAAACGAACAGAGATCATTCTGTTGTTTTTGAGATTGCATCCAAGTACTGCATTTCAGACTCTTTTGTTGACCATGATGGCTACTCCATTTCTTCTGAGGGATTCCTGCCTGCAGTAGTAGATATAATGGTCATCTGAGTTAAATTCACGCATTCTAGTCCATTTTAATTCGCTGATTTCTAGAATGTTGACATTCACTCTTGCCATCTCTTGTTTGACCACTTCCAATTTGCCTAGATTCATGGACCTGACATTCCAGGTTCCTATGCAATATTGCTCTTTACAGCATCGGACCTTGCTTCTATCACCAGTCACATCCACAGCTGGGTATTCTTTTTGCTTTGGCTCCATCCCTTCATTCTTTCTGGAGTTACTTCTCCACTGATCTCCAGTAGCATATTGGGCACCTACTGACCTGAGGAGTTCCTTTTTCAGTATGGGGTATACAAAAACATATCTTAATGACCCATATAACCACAGTGGTGTAATCACTCACCTAGAGCCAGATATCCTGGAGTGCCAAGTTAAGTGGGTGTTAGGAAGCATCACTATTAACAAAGCTAGTGAAGGTGATGGAATTTCAACTGAGCTATTTCAAATCCTAAAATATGATGCTGTTAAAGTGATGCACTCAGTATTCCAGCAAATTGGAAAACTCAGAAGTGGCCATAGGACTGGAAAAAAGGCTGTTCTTATTGCAATCCCGAAGAAAGGCAATGCCAAAGAATGTTCAAACTACCACACAATTGTACTTGTCACAAACACTAGCAAAGTAATGCAAAAATCCTCCAAGCTTGGCTTCAACAGTACATGAACTGAGAACTTCCAGATATTCAAGGTGGATTTAGAAAAGGCAGAGAGGAATCAAAGATCAAATGATTCGTTGGATCATCGAAAAAGCAAGAGAATTACAGAAAAACATCTACTTCTGCATCACTGACTTCAGTAAATCCTTTGACTGAGTGGATCACAGCAAACTGTGGAAAATTCTCAAAGAGATTGGAGTAACAGACCATCTTACCTGCCTCCTGAGAAATCTGTATGCAGGTCAAGAAGCAACAGTTAGAACTGGACATGAAACAACAGACTGGTTCCAAATAGGAAAAGGAATACATCAAGGCTGTATATTGTCACCCTGCTTATTTAACTTATATGTAGAATATATCGTGTGAAATACTGGGCTGGATGAAACACAAGCTGGAATTAAGATTGCTGGAGAAATAACAATAACCTCAGATATGCAGATGACACCACCCTTATGGAAGAAAGTGAAGAAGAACTAAAGATCTTCTTGATGAAAGTGAAAGAAGACAGTGAAAAACCTGGCTTAAAACTCAACCATATAAAAACAAAGATGAAGGCATCTGGTCCCATCATTTCATGGCAAATAGATGGGGAAACAATGGAAATAATGAGACTTCATTTTCTTGGGCTCCAAAATCACTGCAAGTGGTGACTGCAGCCATGAAATTAAAAGACGTTTACTCCTTGGAAGAAAAGCTATGGCCAACCTGGACAGCATATTAAAAAACACAGATATTAATTTGCTGACAAAAGTCTGTCTAGTCAAAGCTATGGTTTTTCCAGTAGCCACTAATGGATGTGAGAGCTGGACAGTAAAGAAAGCTGAGGGCCAAAGAACTGATGCTTTTGAATTGTGGTGTTGGAGAAGACTCTTGAGAGTTGCTTAAACTGCAAGGAGATCCAACCAGTCCATCCTAAAGGAAATCAGTCCTGAACATTCATTGGAAGGACAGATGCTGAAGCTGAAGCTCCAATATTTTGGCCACCTGTTGCAAAGGACTGACTCATTGGAAAAGACCCTGATGCTGGGAAAGATTGAAGACAGGAGGAGAAGAGGACAATAGAGGATGAGATGGTTGGATGGCATTACTGACTTAATGCACCTGAGTTTGAGGAAGCTCTGAAAGTTGGTGATGGACAGAGAGGCCTGGCCTGTTGCAATCCATGGAGTTGCAAAGAGTTGGACACGAATGAGTGACTGAACTGAACTGAACTGAACTGATGCAGTCCAGGATGTATAGAGAAGTAGAATAGGCCAAGACCAAGCAGAGAGACTGGCAGTGAATGAAGCATTCAATAGAGTGTTTCCATACATCTAAAAATATGTTAGTAGACATGACAGAATTAGAAATGCAATATTTGGCAAAACTAATAGTTATGTAAAGTTTAAAAATAAAATAAAATAAAAAAAAAAAAAGAAATGTGAATGAGTAGTAAAGATTTAGAAAATAATGGTTAAAATATCTGACAAGGACAATTCAGGATCTAAGGAGATGGTCATGGGTTTGAATAGATAAAGTAGAGGAAATGTCATTGTAGCTTGAGGAGAAAAAGAAAGCATGAAATTAATATGTATGATTATTATTGCTTATTTAATTTTCTCCCTGTTAAGATTCAAATTCTGTAAAGAGAGGTGTCATACCAGCTACATAATATTCCTAGCTCCCAGAACAGTGCTTAATGCATGACTGACAATCAATAAAATGTGTAGTTGAGACTTCCATCATGGTTCAGTGGTTAGGATCTTGCACTTCCATTGCTGGGGGTACCAGTTTGATTACTGTTTGGGAAACTAAGATCCCACAAGTCACACCGTGTGGCCAAAAAACCCCACAAATTTGTTGGAAATATAATAAATAGATGTTTTTAGCATAGACATTGAAGACACTTAATGCCCTCTATTTTAGCTATATCTAAGTCAAACGATGTAAAAACACTTTCTCTGGCTCATTGGACTTTGCAGGACCTTCATCTTCTGCTTGGGAAAATATAAGTTCAAACCTCATCTTGCTAGATTATATTAATTGTTTGGGTCTCAGTTTAGTCATTGGTACTTACAGAGAGTCTTTCCTGTTCCACTGTGTTTTAGTTAGATGTTTTTATATTTTCATAGAAACTTGACTTACTCTAATCTTGGACTCACTTTAATGCAATTTCGTATTTAAATCTGCCCCTTTTAGTATACTGAAATCCCAAACAGATTAAGGACCATGTCTTACTCATCATTACTTTCTTCACTCACTATGAAAGAAACAAATTAAAACAAGTTACCATTTGCTTCTCTCCTAGTGGCAAAACAAACTTAGTTTTTTTATATTGCCCAGTCTCAATGAGGAGGCATAGAAATAAATTCTCAAACACCATAAACGTGAGGGTGTGTGCTGCTTAGCTGCTCAGTTGTGCTTGACTTTTTGAGACTCCATGAACTGCACCCCACCAGGTTGCTCTGTCCATGGGATTCTTCAGACAAATTATGTAAAGTTTAAAAATAAAATAAAATTTAAAAAAAAAAAGATTAAAAAAAAAAAAAAAAGAATACTGAAATGGGTTGGCATTTCCTTCTCCTGGGAATTTACCTGATCCAGAGATCAAACTCACATCTGCTATGTCTCTTGCATGGCAAGCAGATTCTTTACCTGTTGAGCCATCAGAGAAGCAGATGTAAGGTAAAATTTGTGTAATATCTGCAGAGGATAAATTGACATCTTCAATCAAAATTTAAAATGGAAATATTGTTTAATTCTAAATTCTACTGGAAAAATGTATCCTTCAAATATATTTATGTAAGTAAAACAAGATTGATAGAAAGGACTTTGCAAGCATATTTTGAGTATCAAAGACAATGTGAACAGTTTAAATGACCAGCCACATAACTGGGCATATGATTATGATGTATCCATATATGATTTTCCATATAAACATTAAATAGAATGCAGGAGATAGTGATATGTTTCTATGGAAAATCTTGAAGGTGCTGAAAGTGTGTATATTTATGATCTTGTTTGTGTCATTTTGGGGGCTTCCCTAGTGGCTTAAATGGTAAAGAATCTACCTGTAATATGGGAGACCCAGAGACCTGGGTTATAGCTCTGGGTTGGGAAGATACTCTGGAGAAGGAAATGGCAACCCACTTCAGTATTCTTGCCTGGAGAATCCGATAGATAGAGGACCCTGGCTGGCTACAGTCCATGGTGTTGCAAAGAGTCATATGTGACTGAGCAACTAACAGTTTGTTTCATTTTCAACAGTATATGTGTATTAATTATGTGAGCAAAATGTATTTTAATAAAATAAGAATAAAGAAATTATTACTTCCTTTAGAGGTAAGAGACTAAAGATGTGTAAGGAAACATTATATATATATATATATATATATATATATATATTAGTCACTCAGTTGTTTCTGACTCTATGCAACCCCATGGACTGTAGCCCACCAGGCTCCTCTGTCCATGGAATTCTCCAGGCAAGAATTCTGGGGTGGATTGTCATTTCCTTCTCCAGGGAATCTTCCCAACCTAGGGACTGAACATGGGTCTCCTGAATTGCAGGCAGATTCTTTGCTGTCTGAGCCATGAGGGAAGCCCTATGTAGATAACAAAGTATTGCAAGGTTTAAAATAAAAGTGGCAAATATATATACATATATATATATAATATATATATGAATAATTAGTAAGTTATGCCACCAGTAATTTTTATCATTTTTTATACTATTCTTTATTGTTTGATTCTTTTAAACCTTGTAATACTTAGCTTACTTTAATTCCCTCAGATTTCACAACAGATTTATCCACAACTGTATTCATTTCTTCAGTTCTTCTTTGGCTTTTAGAATTCTTATTGAAATATCTGCAGCAAATATTTCTTGCCTTCATCACTCTTTAAGGCCAAGCCCTAACCTCCTCATTAAGTGCTGATTTTTGTCTCCTAGTTCATCAAGGAAACAGAGGTAATTATTGTCCAAAATGGATTTACTTCAAACAGTGCTCCCACCTCCTACTAGAAGAGGACCCATCTTTTTCTCTAGTCTTAGGGGACAAAGGACCCTCCCCCTGCTCAATGTCTGCTTTGTATCTGACCTATCTCTTAAATTACTTCCTTTCTCTCTCTCCCCTCTAGATCTTTGCCCTTACACAATAAGCATGCTCTAGTGTCTTCCTTCCTAAGGAAACATATATGTAAGATTAATAAATAATATCTTCTGATCTTGAGTCAGTACCTGTTTACTGAGCCAAAACTACATGGTGCATGCCAACTCCATTTTCCTGATCAATAATTATTTCTCAATTCACTGACATGTACTTTTAGTTATCAATAATCAACTGAAACTTTAATCTAAAAATTACTAAAGCACATATTTCAAACTTGAGTGGAATAAAACCAAGTCTATTCTTTCTTTTCCTACCATGCCAAACACTGTTTACCATTCATCCCTACTAGAAAACCTCTACTCCCTTAACTTCTGTTATTCTTGGACTTCTGACCATTCTTTCTCAGTCTGTTTATAGATCCTTTATTTTTGACCAATCCTTCAAATAAATGCAAGATAGTAGTCATTGGTTTATTTCTTTAGGCTTACACAATGTTTTTAAAAATGTTAAATAATTACCAGTATATAATACTTGTTAGATTTCATTTCAAATTTTCAAATTTATAGTTTTTCTTGAGAAATGACACTGTGATATTACCACTGTGTCCACATTCCCCCAAGCCAAAAATTGGCAGAACATTGTAAATACTGCCTTTCCACACAATTCATGCGCATCTACTTCTCATTCATCCTGATGTGCCACCAACCTACTTCAGACAGGTGTTAAGGAAACCCTAAACATACCAGTCCATCCTAAAGGATATCAGTCCTGTGTGTTCATTGGAAGGACTGATGCTGAGGCTGAAGCTCCAATACTTTGGCCACCTCATGAGACGAGTTGACTCATTGGAAAAGACCATGATGCTGGGAGGGATTGGGGTCAGGAGGAGAAGGGGATGACAGTGGATGAGATGGCTGGATGGCATCACTGACTAGATGCATGTGAGTTTGAGTGAATTCCAGGAGTTGGTGATGGACAGGGAGGCCTGGCGTGCTGTGATTCATGGGGTCACAAAGAGTCAGACACGACTGAGCGACTGAACTAAATTGAACTGAAACATATCACTAATGCAACACTACAAAAAAATGTTTCAGCATTCTCTTTATATGATATATTAATATTTTTACATATAAATTATATCCCAATACTATATTTTCAATTTTTAGAAGTTCTTTTTTATTCTTTGACATATTCTAGTTTTTCAGTCATATATTTCATTTATTTTTATTTTTAATGAATTTTATGTCTTTAAAATGTTGCTTTTTATTTTGTATTGTTCCATTCTCTGAAGTTCTTGAGAGGCCTAAACTTTCTGCTTATCTTATCTGCTGACTTTTTGTCACGATTGAGTATTTTTCACATATAGTGTGACTTTCAGTTTCGTGTGCATCTCCAGTGAAACTTTTTCTGCAAAATTGTGTAAAACTTATGTGAGGAATATCTGTCTAAAGCATAGCTTTTTCTTCTACCAAAGTTCAAAGTATATAACTGTCCTGAGACAACTTTTTATGCTGAGAACAAAAAGTGGTCCTGAGACAAGTTTTGATTTCTTGTCTTGGGTCATTTCAGGATTACATTGTAGGAAAATATCAGTACACAGCCAGAAAACAGACCTCTGTATTAGTAGGCCTATGCTTTAAAAT
The DNA here is from genome assembly GCF_029407905.1 of Bubalus kerabau. Lineage (NCBI taxonomy): Eukaryota > Metazoa > Chordata > Mammalia > Artiodactyla > Bovidae > Bubalus > Bubalus kerabau. The sequence goes on along the minus strand of NC_073629.1, from coordinate 62,082,667 downwards.
TCTCAGGGAGAGCATTCTTTTTTCTTCCACTACACAATTTCAATGCTGAAACACTTAAGGTTTCTTACTATTTTCCTTGGGCATATACATTCTAGTCTACTTTTCAAAGGGTATGTTTGAACAGGTCTCAATTCCTGTTCCTAGTCAAGTGTTAACTCACAACCTCTGAGCTTACAAAGAGCTGGCACAGAAACTACTTACCTGTTCTCCACCATGCTCATCTCTTTTTGCTTTATTTCAAGTGTTTTCCTTATTTCCTGGCGTATATACCTAGCTATATATTTAAAAAGTTTGTTATATGACATTTACCTCTTTGAGGTAGGAAAGAATATTTTCAGTTTGCTCAGTCATGTCTAATTCTTTGTGACCCTATAGAATGTAGCCCACCAGGCTCCTCTGTCCATGAATTTTCCAGTCAAGAATACTGGAGTGGGTTGCCATTTTTTCCTCCAGGGGATCTTCCCTATCCAGGAACTGAACCTATGTCTCCTGTGTCTCCCACATTGGCAGGCAGATTCTTTACCACTGAGGCAACTAGGAAGCCCTCAGTTTGTTTAGTCCACTATATTTGCAGAAATAGAAATCCACATTTAAAATTTACATTAACATAGTATTGGTTTAATAATTTACAAATCTTAAAAAAAGACACAAAATAATAATTTAGAAAAGAATACATTATTTCATGATTGATATAAAAAATATTTGACGGTCTCCAAAATATTTTTTTTAGTTTTTGGTAATATACTTGAATATGCTTAATTATTTTAAAAATTCAGTTTAAATCTTATGAAAAATTACTTAAAGATCTAATAAGAAATTCAATTAGTTTTAATATTTATGTGCCTGCCATACCTGGAAATAATACTCCTAAAGATTTATAGATTGATGGAAAAAATACACCTTTATTAAATAATTTTATTTTCCACTCAAAAATTATTCTAAAATTAATTTTTAAAATTTCATTGTTCCCTTTTCTCCACACCCTCTCCAGCATTTATTGCTTGTAGACTTTAGTATTGCAGGCATTCTGACTGGTGTGAAATGGTACCTTACTGTGGTTTTGATTTGCATTTCTCTGATAATGAGTGATGTTGAGCATCTTTTCATGTGTTTGTTAGCAATCTGTATGTCTTCTTTGGAGAAATGTTGATATAGTTCTTTGGCCCATTTTTCAATTGGTACATATACACAATGGAGTATTACTCAGCCATTAAAAAGAACACATTTGATTCAGTTAGAATGAGGTAGATGAAACTGGAGCCTATTATACAGAGTGAAGTTATCCAGAAAGAAAAACACCAATACAGTATACTAACGCATATATATGGAATTTAGAAAGATGGTAACAATAACCCTGTATCAGATCAGATAAGTCACTCAGTCATGTCCGACTCTTTGCGACCCCATGAATCGCAGCACGCCAGGCCTCCCTGTCCATCACCAACTCCCGGAGTTCACTCAGACTCACGTCCATCGAGTCAGTGATGCCATCCACCCATCTCATCCTCTGTCGTCCCCTTCTCCTCCTGCCCCCAATCCCTCCCAGCATCATGGTCTTTTCCAATGAGTCAACTCTTCGCATGAGGTGGCCAAAGTACTGGAGTTTCAGCTTTAGCATCATTTCTTCCAAAGAAATCCCAGGGCTGATCTCCTTCAGAATGGACTGGTTGGATCTCCTTGCAGTCCAAGGGACTCTCAAGAGTCTTCTCCAACACCATAGTTCAAAAGCATCAATTCTTCGGTGCTCAGCTTTCTTCACAGTCCAACTCTCCCATCCATACATGACCACAGGAAAAACCATAGCCTTGACTAGACGAACCTTTGTTGGCAAAGTAATGTCTCTGCTTTTGAATATGCTATCTAGATTGGTCATAACTTTCCTTCCAAGGAGTAAGCATCTTTTAATTTCATGGCTGCAGTCACCATCTCTAGTGATTTTGGAGCCCAGAAAAATAAAGTCTGAAACTGTTTCCACTGTTTCCCCATCTATTTCCCATGAAGTGGTGGGACTGGATGCCATGATCTTCGTTTTCTGAATGTTGAGCTTTTTTTTTTTTTTAATTTTATTTTATTTTTAAACTTTACATAATTGTATTAGTTTTGCCAAATATCAAAATGAATCCGCCACAGGTATACATGTGTTCCCCATCCTGAACCCTCCTCCCTCCTCCCTCCCCATACCATCCCTCTGGGTCATCCCAGTGCACCAGCCCCAATCCATGAACATGGTATATTTCTCCATCTGTTAGTGTCCTCTTTGATTTCTTTCACCAGTGTTTTATAGTTTTCTATATATAGGTCTTTAGTTTCTTTAGGTAGATATATTCCTAAGTATTTTATTCTTTCCGTTGCAATGGTGAATGGAATTGTTTCCTTAATTTCTCTTTCTGTTTTCTCATTATTAGTGTATAGGAATGCAAGGGATTTCTGGGTGTTGATTTTATATCCTGCAACTATACTATAATCATTGATTAGTTCTAGTAATTTTCTGGTGGAGTCTTTAGGGTTTTCTATGTAGAGGATCATGTCATCTGCAAACAGTGAGAGCTTTACTTCTTCTTTTCCAATTTGGATTCCTTTGATTTCTTTTTCTGCTCTGATTGCTGTGGCCAAAACTTCCAACACTATGTTGAATAGTAATGGTGAAAGTGGGCACCCTTGTCTTGTTCCTGACTTTAGAGGAAATGCTTTCAATTTTTCACCATTGAGGATAATGTTTGCTGTGGGTTTGTCATATATAGCTTTGATTATGTTGAGGTATGTTCCTTCTATTCCTGCTTTCTGGAGAGTTTTGATCATAAATGGATGTTGAATTTTGTCAAAGGCTTTCTCTGCATCTATTGAGATAATCATATGGTTTTTATTTTTCAATTTGTTAATGTGGTGTATTACATTGATTGACTTGCAGATATTGAAGAATCCTTGCATCCCTGGGATAAAGCCCACTTGGTCATGGTGTATGATCTTTTTAATGTGTTGTTGGATTCTGATTGCTAGAATTTTGTTAAGGACTTTTGCATCTATGTTCATCAGTGATATTGGCCTGTAGTTTTCTTTTTTTTGTGGGATCTTTGTCAGGTTTTGGTATTAGGGTGATGGTGGCCTCATAGAATGAGTTTGGAAGTTTACCTTCCTCTGCAATTTTCTGGAAGAGTTTGAGCAGGATAGGTGTTAGCTCTTCTCTAAATTTTTGGTAGAATTCAGCTGTGAAGCCATCTGGACCTGGGCTTTTGTTTGCTGGAAGATTTTTGATTACAGTTTCAATTTCCGTGCTTGTGATGGGTCTGTTAAGTTTTTCTATTTCTTCCTGGTCGAGTTTTGGAAAGTTGTACTTTTCTAAGAATTTGTCCATTTCTTCCACGTTGTCCATTTTATTGGCATATAATTGTTGATAGTCATCTCTTATGATCCTTTGTATTTCTGTGTTGTCTGTTTTGATCTCTCCATTTTCATTTCTAATTTTGTTGATTTGATTTTTCTCCCTTTGTTTCTTGGTGAGTCTGGCTAATGGTTTGTCAATTTTATTTATCCTTTCTAAGAACCAGCTTTTGGTTTTGTTTATTTTTGCTATGGTCTCTTTTGTTTCTTTTGCATTTATTTCTGCTCTAAGTTTTAAGATTTCTTTCTTCTACTGGGGTTCTTCATTTCTTCCTTTTCTAGTTGCTTTAGGTGTGGAGTTAGGTTATTTATTTGACTTTTTTCTTGTTTCTTGAGGTGTGCCTGTATTGCTATGAACTTTCCCCTTAGGACTGCTTTTACCGTGTCCCATAGGTTTTGGGTTGTTGTGTTTTCATTTTCATTCGTTTCTATGCAAATTTTCAGAAGAAATCAAAAAATGAATGTTGAGCTTTAAGCCAACTTTTTCACTCTCCACTTTCACTTTCATCAAGAGGCTTTTGAGTTCCTCTTCACTTTCTGCCATAAGGGTAGTGTCATTTGCATGTCTGAGGTGATTGATATTTCTCCCAGCAATCTTGATTCCAGTTTGTGTTTCTTCCAGTCCAGCATTTCTCATGATGTACTCTGCATATAAGTTAAATAAACAGGGTGACAATATACAGCCTTGACATACTCCTTTTCCTATTTGGAACCAGTCTTTTGTTCCATGTCCAGTTCTAACTGTTGCTTCCTGACCTGCATACAAATTTCTCAAGAGGCAGATCAGGTGGTCGAGACAGCAAAAGAGACACTGATGTATAGAACAGTCTTCTGGACTCTGTGGGAGAAGGAGAGGGTGGGATGATTTGGGAGAATGGCATTGAAACATGTATAATATCATATATGAAATGAGTCGCCAGTCCAGGTTCGAAGCATGATACTGGATGCTTGGGGCTGGTGCACTGGGATGACCCAGAGGGATGGTACAGGGAGGGAGGAGGAAAGAGGGTTCAGGATGGGGAACACGTGTATACCTGTGGCAGATTCATCTTGATATATGGCAAAACCAATACAATATTGTAAAGTTAAAAAAAAAAAAACAAATAAAAAAAAAGGTGAGCTAAAAATATAAAAATAAATAAAATAAAATTTCATTGTTAAGTGGTGCTGAGAAAACTGGTCAACCACAGTAAAAGACTGAAACTAGAACACTTTATAATGCCATGCACAAAAATACACTCAACATGGATTAAAGATCTAAATGTAAGACCAGAAATTATAAAACTCCTAGAGGAAAACATAGGCAAAACACTCTCTCACATAAATTACATCAGGATCTTCTATGACTCACCTTCCAGAGTAATGGGAATAAAAGCAAAAATAAACAAATGGGACCTAATTAAACTTAAAAGCTTTTGCACAAAGAAGGAAGCTATAAGCAAGGTGAAAATACAGCCTTCAGAATGGGAGAAAATAATAGCAAATGAAGCAACTGACAAAGAATTAATCTCAAAAATATGCAAGCAGCTCCTGCAGCTCAATTCCAGACAAATAAACAACCCAATCAAAAAATGGGTTGTTTTCAAAGAACTAAACACACATTTCTCCAAAGAAGACATACAGATGGCTAACAAACACATGAAAAGATGCTCAACATCACTCATTATCAGAGAAATGAAAATCAAAACCATAATGAGGTACCATCTCACACCAGTCAGAATGGCTGCTATCAAAAAGTCTACAAACAATAAATGCTGGAGAGGGTGTGGAGAAAAGGGAACCCTCTTACACTGTTGGTGGGAATGCAGACTAGCACAGCCACTATGGAGAACAGTGTGGAGTTTCCTCAAAAGCTGGAGATAGAACTGCCATATGACCCAGCAATCCCACTGCTGGGGATACAGACTGAGGAAACCAGAAGGGAAAGAGACATGTGTACCCCAATGTTCATCGCAGCACTGTTTACAATAGCCAGGATATGGAAGTAACCTAGATGTCCATCAGCAGACAAATGGATAAGAAAGCTGTGATACATATACACAATGGAAAATTACTCAGCCATTAAAAAGAATGTATTTGAATCAGTTCTAAACAGGTGCATGGAGCTGGAGTCTCTTACAGTGAAGTACGTAAGAAAAAAAAAAACACTGATACAGTATATTAACACACATACATGGAATTTAGAAAGATGGTAATGATGATCCTATATGCAAGACAGCAAACGAGACACAGATGTAAAGAACAGACTTTTGGACTCTGTGGGAGAAAGTGAGGGTGGGGTGATTTGAGAGAATAGCATTGCAACATGTATATTATCATATGTGAAATAGATCTCCAGACCAGGTTCGATGCAGGAGACAGGTGTTCAGGGCTGGCCCACTGGGATGACCCTTAGAGATGGGATGGGGAGGGAGATGGGAGGGGGGTTCAGGATGGGGGATACATGTACATCCATGGCTGATTCAGGTCAATGTATGGCAAAAAAACACTACAATGTTCTAAAGTAATTAGCCTCCAATTAAAATAAATAAATTGATTTTAAAAATAAATATCTCAGTTAAAATATGAAAAAAAAATTCATTGTTAATGTCTAGCATATTGACTATGCCAAAGCCTTTGACTGTGTGGATCAAAATAAACTGTGGAAAATTCTTAAAGAGATGGGAATACCAGACCACCTGACCTGCCTATTAAGAAATTTGTATGCAGGTCAGGAAGCAACAGTTAGAACTGGACATGGAACAACAGACTGGTTCCAAATAGGAAAAGCAGTATGTAAAGGCTGTATATTGTTGCCTTGCTTATTTAACTTATATGCAGAGTACATCATGAGAAACACTGGGCTGGAAGAAGCACAAGCTTCTTCCTGGAATCAGGATTGCCAGGAGAAATATCGATAACCTCAGATATGCAGATGACACCACCCTTATGTCAGAAAGTGAAGAACTAAAGAGCCTCTTGATGAAAGTGAAAGAGGAGAGTGAAAAAGTTGGCTTAAAGCTCAACATTCAGAAAACTAAGATCATGGCATTTGGTCCCATCACTTCATGGGAAATAGGTGGGGAAACAGTGGCTGACTTTATTTTGGGGGCTCCAAAATCACTGCAGACGGTGACTGAAGCCATGAAATTAAAAAATGCTTACTCCTTGGAAAGAAAGTTATGACCAACCTAGACAGCATATTAAAAAGCAAAGACATTACTTTGCCAACAAAGATCCACCTAGTCAAGGCTATGGTTTCTCCTGTGGTCATGTATGGATGTGCGAGTTAGACTATAAAGAAAGCTGAGTGCCGAAGAATTGATGCTGTTGAACTGTGGTGTTGGAGAAGACTCTTGAGAGTCCCTTGGACTGCAAAGAGATCCAACCAGTCCGTCCTAAAGGAGATCAGTCCTTGGTGTTCATTGGTTGGACTGATGATGAAGCTGAAACTCCAGTACTTTGGCCACCTGATGCTAAGAACTGACTCATTTGAAAAGACCCTGATGCTGTGAATGATTGAAGGCAGGAGGAGAAGTGGATGACAGAGGATGAGATGGTTGGATGGCATCACCAACTCAATGGACATGGGTTTGGGTGGACCCCGGGAGTTTGTGATAGACAGGGAGGCCTGGTGTGCTGCGGTTCATGGGGTCGCAGAGACTTCGACACGACTGAGCACCTGAACTGAACTGAATGTCTATCTTATCTGATGAGAACAAGTTTTTCTTGCATTAAATAACCGTCCCCCCCTCCCACACACACCAATAACACCTTTCTTTTGGAAGTTTTTCTGAAAACAGTTTGAAAATTCAATTTCCAACTTTTTATAGCTTAAGATATGAGAATTGTGATGAGAGACAAACACTATTTTCACTTACAAAATCATATAATGATGAAAACACTTCCAAACTTTCTCAGTTTTCTCTCCATAACAAAAGGTTCTTTTGAGAAAACATGTTCTGACTCATTATAATATCATCTTTACCTGGAAGGAATGAGGTTATTTTTTTCCCCAAAAATATTTGCTAGAATAAATGTTCTTGATGACCACTTACCATTAAAATAAAACCCATCCATTTGGAACACTTACCTTTTTGAAAAATAAAAACATTCATTAATTCTATTTAAAATTTTTATATTGTGTAAGATGTTAAACTTTCAAATAAAAGAAAAAAATTGTATTAAGAACACATGCAGTTAACCACCTGACTCCAACAATTTTCATTGTGTCTATATCTATCTTATTTAAATTCAGGTATTTTAAAGAAAATCACATATATCATGTCATTTTTCTATAAATACTTAAGGATGTATGTCTAACAAGTAAGTAATTTTTAAGACCACCATAATATTCATCATATGTAACAAAATAAATTTCTTTTTTAAAATTTGCTTCATTAGGTATAACTCATATAATTAAAATCATCAATGTTAAATATACAATTTGACAAGTTTTCTTGAAAAAGATTATTTTGATTTAATTTTAGACTTACAAAAGTATTTCTAGGTCATACAGAAATTTCTCTTATAGTCTTCTTTCAGTTTCTTCTAAAGTTAATATCTCATAACCATGGTACAGTCATCCTTCCATTAATGTCCTTATTCTATTCCAGGATTTAATCCAAGATCATACATTTGTTTAGTGGTTACGTCTCTTTTGTCTCCTTTACTCTATGACATTCCCTCAGTCTTTCCTTGTCTTCCATGACCTTGACACTTTTGAAAAGATTATTTTGTAAACTGTTCTTCAATATGAATTTTTCTGTTTTCTCTTGATTAGATGGAGTTTACAGATTTGGGTGAGGAATACCACAGAGTTGCATGTCAATCTTAGTGCATTGCGTTAGAGGGTTCCTGAGGTTGATATGTCTTATTACTGATGGTATTAATCTTGATCACCTGTTAAAGGTCATATCCACTATGTTTTTCTACTATAAAGTAAATATGATAATTTTTGTTAAATGCACCATTGGCATCTTTGGAGATTATTTTTTTCCTTTGCTCTATTAAATGATTAACCATAACAATGAATTTCCTGATATTGAATCACTTTTGCACCTTAGAATAAACCTGACTGGGTTATGAGTCAGTAGCTCTTTTTCAGTTCTTTGCCATGAAGTAACCAGTAAATTTTTTTTTTTTTTTTTAAGCATGGCAGAGTTTCAAGATCCATCTACTTTAGATTATATAGTAAGCAAAAGAATAAGGCCCAGTTCCACTGTACACTGTTCTTCATGGTGGAATTCTCTGCCTTTCCTGAAGTAACTGGTACAGCATATGTGACCTTGATCCAGGGACCAGGTGAGGGTGGGAGGGGCAATCCTCATGTTACATATTCGTGAGGCTTAACCTAATCACACTGCTCCTGCTCACAACTCTTCTGTGGCTCACAACCCTTACTGACCTTGGCTGCTTAGCATGCCATATGAGGCTATCTAAAAGTGGTCTTTTATTACTAATACCTTCTCAGCTTCATCTCCCATTGTTACCAGGTTTTCTTCTAGTCCTCCAAGAGTATATGCCAAGTAACAGAAATTTATTTTTCTTAGGTTCTTTTTTTCTCTCCCTTGGGCTTCTCAGGTGGCTCAATGGTAAATAATCCACCTGCCAATGCAGGAGACACAGAAGACTCAGGTTCAATCCCTGGGTCGGGAAGATCCCCTGCAGTAGGAAATGGCAACCCCTTCCAATAATTTTGTCTGGAAAATCATATGGGCAGAGAAGCCTGATGGGCTACAGTCCATAGGATCACAAAGAGTTGGACTGAGCGTGAGAATATTCTTCCATCACTTCTTCACCTTAGGGACACTTCCTCAGTCCAACCATCATTGCCTCTGGTAAATCCATAGATTAATATACACAATGGAGTATTATTCAGCCATTAAAAAGAATACATTTGAATCAGTTCTAATGAGGTGGATGAAACTGGAGCCTATTATACAGAGTGAAGTAAGCCAGAAAGAAAAACACCAATACAGTATACTAACGCATATATATGGAATTTAGAAAGATGGTAACAATAACCCTGTGTACGAGACAGCAAAAGAGACACTGATGTATAGAACAGTCTTATGGACTCTGTGGGAGAGGGAGAGGGTGGGAAGATTTGGGAGAATGGCATTGAAACATGTAAATATCATGTATGAAATGAGTTGCCAGTCCAGGTTCGATGCACGATACTGGATGCTTGGGGCTGGTGCACTGGGAAGACCCAGAGGGATGGAATGGGGAGGGAGGAGGGAGGAGGGTTCAGGATGGGGAACACATGTATACCTGTGGCAGATTCATTTTGATATTTGGCAAATCTAATACAGTTATGTAAAGTTTAAAAATAAAATAAAAAAAAAAAAAATCCATAGATTATAAAATTACAAAGACATTTTCGCTATCTTGTTCCCTCATCACACTGTAAGATTTTAGAGGCCAAGCCTGTGTTTTATTCATGGTTTCAAAACTAGATCATCCCATAATCTTAGTGCATAAATAGTAGGTGTTTAATAAATGTTTACCGAATGGAATTAAATCAACTTGACGCTTAGCAAAAGTCTGTGCATTTGATTTTATTTTAGATTTAACAGCTTTTATGAAACCACCAATTGACTAGGAAGAAAGTGCTCCTCATATAAGGAATACTTTTGGCATTCTTTCTGACTAAAATTTGTCTTTAATTGAAGAATTCAAAGTCTCCTTTGGTTAGTTATTTGCTCTGAAAAAGGCAAGTCCCTTGACAGCCAAATTCCTTTTAATTTCATTTTCTAAGTCTGGGGGGAAAATAAAAGAAAGCTCTTTACTTATGAACCTTACAAAACATTCTTATAACATCTGATGCACAAATATTGATCCAGGAAGGCGTTACCTCCTGTGGTTACCCTGTGGGTTTCCGCTTCGAATTGCCAAGGAACTCACACTAAAATAGGAAAGTAATGTCATGTTATGTCTTTTTTTTTTCTAAATCCTTAGCCATGAAAGTCATATATTTTTAAGCTAACAATAACATCTGCTAACATCTAATGTCAGAAAAATAAAACAGTATAGGTTAAGAAAATGCTTCCCTTCTTTGAAAACAGCTTTTTTTTTTAAGTTGGCACAGAAGTAGTTAGCTAATTAATTCATGATTAATAGATGATAGAAATTTAAATGGGAAAATGCTTATATTTTTCAGTAATTGCTTTAATGGTTGGATGACCCATCATTTCTTCCCTGTAAGATAGTGGTTTGTTCTTACAATCTGTGCATTTAGTTGGAAAAAAAAAAAAGTATATTATTTATGTTCAGAAACAAGAAAAGAAAATAGTTAGATTTCATTTTTTTTAATCTATTGCCAATATCCATTTGACAACTACTTTGCCTTTGGTTGGTCACAATTGAATCCCCTATCAATATTATAAAAGTATTTTAAATCTATTTCTAGATAAAATTTTTGTTTGTATTTTTTAATGAAATTAAGATAAAATTTAAGAAACATTGCAATTATATCTGCTGTAAATTTGGATTTAGAAACTTCATGCTAAAATGAGTCTATTCAATGAATTTTAGACAATGAAATGCAGAAATCGACACGATTTCAAGACTCCAAATGCATAAATGAATGGAGTGAAAGAAAGTGGCCCAACAGTTGATAGTAGCCACCAATGTAATACAGTTCTCCAAAAAAAAAGTTTTATCCAAATAATTGCTATGGATTAATTTATTCAGTAAATTCTCCTTTGCCTCAAATGATAGGGACTGGATTAATCGTTGAAAACTATAGGAAAGAGAACTAATTCAGGATATGCTTTGAAAAGGATAGGCTTGCTTTGAGAAAGGATAAGGTTCATTCATTAGAAGGAAAATATAGCTTGGTGTATGTATGGTATTCAGAATCTACTAAATAGGCAAGGAATTTTACTAGAATTTGTTGTTGTTGTTTAGTCCCTCTGTCCTGTCTGACTCTTTGCAGCACCATGGCCCGCCAGGCTCCTCTGTCCAGGGGATTTTCCAGGCAGCAATAATGGAGTGGGTTGCCATTTACTAGAATAGTGGTTCACAATTTTTTTTAATCTCAGGACCATACTTCATATATATGGACATGAATAAATCTAAATGGGCATGAATTTGAGCAAAGTCCAGGAGATAGTGGAGGACAGATGAGCCTGGTGTGCTACAGACCATGGGGTTGGACACGACTTATTGACTAAACAACAAATTACTGAAGACTCAAGAAACTTTTGGGTATGTGGAATACTTACTACATTACAAAAGAAAATTAAACAATTGTTAATAAAGTATTTATTCACTTATTTGAACATAAATATAAATAGTAATTTTGAAATAATGCTTCAGTTTTTAAAAATTAGTGAGAAAACGACAAAGCAGACTTCTTTTGTGTGTGTGTGTGTATGTTTCAAATATTTATTTTCAGATTGTCAATTCTTTATTTCATTTATTTCTTTTTTTTAATTTTATTTTATTTTTAAATTTTACATAATTTATTAGTTTTGCCAAATATCAAAATGAATCCACCACAGGTATACATGTGTTCCCCATCCTGAACCCTCCTCCCTCCTGACTTCTTATTAGGTAGCTCAGGGGTAAAGAACCTGCCTGCAATTCAGAAGATACGAGCTTGATCCCTGGGTCTGGAAGTTCCCCTGGAGAAGAAAATGTCAACCCACTCCAGTATTGTTGCCTAGAAAGTCCAATGGACAATGGAGCCTGGCAAGATTGGACATGGCTTTGTAACTGAACAATCTTCTGAATATCCTGACAGAACAGCTGGATTCTTGTAATTGTTTCTGTGTTCAGTCTATTGCACTATCATATGTACATAATCTCTGGAAAACGCCACTGCACGTTTGTAGTGGAATAAGAGTAAAAAAGGCAAGTAAGTTCCCAGTATTATTATTAAAATTGTTTTTATTTTATAGACTCTCTGCAATTATCAGTGCAATCCCAGGGGTTGCAAGAAACACTGTACTTGAAAATCTCAAAGGTTCAGTTCGGTTCAGTCGCTCAGTCGTGTCTGACTCTTTGCGACCCCATGAATCACAGCATGCCAGGCCTCCCTGTCAATCACCAACTCCCGGAGTTGACTCAGACTCACGTCCATCGAGTCAGTGATGCCATCCAGCCATCTCATTCTCTGTCATCCCCTTCTCCTCCTACCCCCAATCCCTCCCAGCATCAGAGTCTTTTCCAATGAGTCAACTCTTCTCATGAGGTGGCCAAAGTACTGGAGTTTCAGCTTTAGCATCATTCCTTCCAAAGAAATCCCAGGGCTGATCTCCTTCAAAATGGACTGGTTGGATCTCCTTGCAGTCCAAGGGACTCTCAAGAGTCTTCTCCAACACCACAGTTCCAAAGCATCAATTCTTTGGCGCTCAGCTTTTTTCACAGTCCAACTCTCACATCCATACATGACCACGAGAAAAACCATAGCCTTGACTAGACGGAACTTTGTTGGCAAAGTAATGTCTCTGCTTTTGAATATGCTATCTAGGTTGGTCATAACTTTCCTTCCAAGGAGTAAGCGTCTTAATTTCATGGCTGCAGTCACCATCTGCAGTGATTTTGGAGCCCATAAAAATAAAGTCTGACACTGTTTCCACTGTTTCCCCATCTATTTCCCATGAAGTGATGGGACCGGATGCCATGATCTTCGTTTTCTGAATGTTGAGTTTTAAGCCAACTTTTTCACTCTCCTCTTTCACTTTCATCAAGAGGCTCTTTAGTTCCTCTTCACTTTCTGCCATAAGGGTGGTGTCATCTGCATATCTGAGGTTATTGATATTTCTCCCGGCAATCTTGATTCCAGCTTGTGCTTCTTCCAGCCCAGCGTTTCTCATGATGGACTCTGCATAGAAGTTAAATAAGCAGGGTGACAATATATAGCCTTGACATACTCCTTTTCCTATTTGGAACCAGTCTGTTGTTCCATGTCTAGTTCTAACTGTTGCTTCCTGACCTGCATACAAATTTCTCAAGAGGCAGGTCAGGTGGTCTGGTATTCCCATCTCTTTCAGAATTTTCCACAGTTTATTGTCTCAGGCATCCAATTTTATTCTGGGCAACTTATTCTCCTAACTTGTGTTCCTGAACCAAAATCATATATGATTATCTTATTATTTTTTAAAAGGAGAATGTAAAGACAAGTAATTTTGTTTTTTTTCACCCTTTTCTGTTTTTATAATCTGTGAATTTAGCAGTGAAAAGAAAACAATGTATATAGGTATAGGCATGCATATAATCTTTCAAAGTCAATGAGTTGATTATGTCTCAAAGGAAAAAAAATGAGTTATATTTCTGTCTTCAAAATTGGTGGGGGATATAACCTTAGAAAAGTCAGTTAATCATGATAACTACACAGCTCACATAGTTGTTGAGAGAATAAAAAAAATAATAATTAAGACATATAATTTCATTGATTCATGCTGTTTCTGTGCTTCTTTTAAAGTGAAATAATCATTTTGTAATTTATTTAACTAGACACTTTCTTTGCATTTTGTGTCTTACTATTATACTCATGTGATGGTTTCAAACTGACCAGCAACCAGTGAATATTTAGGCAGACAATGTGTCTGGGATAGGGTCTACATATGAATATATATATATGTGTGTGTGTGTGTGTGTGTGTGTGTGTGTATATATATAATGTACTTTTATTACATATATTTTTTCAGAACTTTACATCTTACAAGAGCTATCAATAAAATAAAATTCTAAATATATTTTCTGTATTAACTGTGAGGCCCTTGAAGAATGGGACTTTGTCTAATTTGCATCGATTAGTATAATAAAGCATTTTAAGGATATCCATTTCCTCAGTTCAAAAATTCTTTCTAAAACTCTGACAAATTTTCATATATTTTCTTGTTGAAAACTAAATAATGGGGAACTCATTCCTCATAAAGCAGCTCATATCACTTGAGAAAATAGTTTCTCTTCAGCTGAAAACATGTCCCCTTCTGTTTTCTAATTCATAAATAAATAAAGTCTCTGTATTTTCACTTCTCTGCAATTCCTGAACATAATCTCTAAGCACAAACTGTCTATCCTGAATCCATAAAAATAATTTCTGCCTTGTTATTTCTGATCTGTCTATATTGCCTTTTACCAACCACAAGAGACATAGTGACCTACTTATGTAGTCTAAATGAGAAAGCTTCCTGTACCATGACACACCTGACATAATTTTCTTTACTTCTCCATTCATTGCAGCCATCATCCAGTTGGATAAACTGGATGCATGTAAAATCTGATGAAGATTATGAAGAAACTGAAGTCAACCTGGCCACTGTTTTTTAGTTCTACCTGTCTAAAATGAGGCAAAGTCATGGTATTTTTGCTCTGAGATTCCATTTAGTGGAGGAGACAGTCATGCACAAAATATAACATTGTATTGGTCAAGGCAGACTTTGAGATGTATTGCAGATAAAAACAAATGAGTGCCAAATCCAAGAGCTTAATTTTTAATGGACGGATGAGGAAGAAAAAAATTTATAGATTTTAAGAACTGTTGAAATTAAATATGAACGTCAAGGGTGTAGTAACATTAATTAAAGTAGGTATTTTTTTCAGACCATCTAGGAAATAAAGTCAATAAATTTTTATTGATTTGCAATCCACTGAAACTTCTTGCATAATTTGATGTGTTGACTTTTCCTTTCTTCCTGTATCTTGAAATACTTTTTCTATTTTGATCCCTGTCACTTCATTCTTAAAAATCCCACATCTTTCTTTTATGATATCGCTGATTTCTAACTCCTTTAATGCCTTAAGCAAGAGAATTGTCTTCCCCAACTTTGGTGTTGGAGAAGACTTTTGTGAGTCCCTTGGACTACAAGGAGATCCAACCAGTCCATTCTGAAGGAGATCAGCCCTGGGATTTCTTTGGAAGGAATGATGCTAAAGCTGAAACTCCAGTACTTTGGCCACCTCATGCGAAGAGTTGACTCATTGGAAAAGACGCTGATGCTGGGAGGGATTGGGGGTAGGAGGAGAAGGGGAGGACAGAGGATGAGATGGCTGGATGGCATCACTGACTGGATGGACATGAGTCTGAGTGAACTCCGGGAGTTGGTAATGGACAGGGAGGCCTGGCATGCTGCGATTCATGGGGTCACAAAGAGTCGGACATGACTGAGCGACTGAACTGAACTGAAGTATTCTCAATAACAAGATGACGGATCCCCCACTTTCTACCGTGTTTTAGTAATATCAGTATTATCTTTCTTGAGTATCTTTTCCTGAGTTTTCAGACAATGAGTTGCTACATATAAATTGAATGACATCAGTTGCAATATGACCAACAAATAAATTTTTACAAATGAGCTCAAATATCACTGTTTCTAAATGTTTTTAATCTTTTAACAAATCGTGACAGCTACCTGTTTATGCCTACAATATTCTCACTTACTCATACTCTAACATGCTTTAATGCATGGGACACAGTTGGCATGCTGGAGATAGTATAGGATGCTTCAGCCTGCCTCATCTCTACTGCACAATTTGCTTTGTTTTCCTGAATATTTGAGGGGAATACTCAGCAATACCCTTCGTGATGTGTTCACATGTGTTTGGCATTTTTCATGAGAACACAGCATGGTGACATCAATATTTACTCTCCTTTCAAAATGAGTATATGTTAGAGCCTCCAATATTTTTGGTGACTCACACATAACAGTCTTAGTCAATCATATGTGATGAGGATAATATAAATGTTTTAAGACCAAGTTAATTTTATTTTAAGGAGCAGATGAGACTATAACAGAGCCTAAGCTTATCATTTATATATTTAGCCAACTTTTCTTTTGAGTGTTACTAAAGATATTTCCTAATCCTTCTTGGTTCAATTAAGTGACTTATCTGTCACTTAATTAGTAAAAGTAAAAAAGCTATCGTGAAAAGCAAAGGAGAAAAGGAAAGATATAAGCATCTGAATGCAGAGTTTCAAAGAATAACAAGAAGAGATAAGAAAGCCTTCCTCAGTGATCAATGCAAAGAAGTAGAGGAAAACAACGGAATGGGAAAGACTAGAGATCTCTTCAAGAAAATTAGATATATCAGGGAACATTTCATGCAAAGATGGGCTCGATAAAGGACAGAAAAGGTATGGACCTAACAGAATCAGAAGATATTAAGAAGAGATGGCAAGAATACACAGAAGAACTGTACAAAAAAGATCTTCATGACCCAGATAATCACGATGGTGTGATCGCTGACCTAGAGCCTACATCCTGGAATGTGAAGTCAAGTGGGCCTTAGAAAGCATCACTATGAACAAAGCTAGTGGAGGTAATGGAATTCCAGTGGAGCTATTCCAAATCCTGAAAGATGATGCTGTGAAAGTGCTGCACTCAATATGCCAGCAAATTTGGAAAACTCAGCAGTGGCCACAGGACTGGAAAAGGTCAGTTTTCATTCCAATCCCAAAGAAAGGCAATGCCAAAGAATGCTCAAACTACCGCACAATTGCACTCATCTCACATGCTAGTAAAGTAATGCTCAAAATTCTCCAAGCCAGGCTTCAGCAATATGTGATCCATGAACTTCCAGATGTTCAAGCTGGTTTTAGAAAAGGCAGAGGGACAAGAGATCAAATTGCCAACGTCTGCTGGATCATGGAAAAAGCAATAGAGTTCCAAAAAACATCTATTTCTGCTTTATTGACTATGCCAAAGCCTTTGACTGTGTGGATCACAATCAACTGTGGAAAATTCTGAAAAGATGGGAATACCAGACCACCTGATCTGCCTCTTGAGAAATTTGTATGCAGGTCAGGAACTGGACATGGAACAACAAACTGGTTCCAAATAGGAAAAGGAGTATGTCAAGGCTGTATATTGTCACCCTGCTTATTTAACTTATATGCAGAGTACATCATGAGAAACGCTTGACTAGAAGAAGCACAAGCTGGAATCAAGATTGCCGGGAGAAATATCAATAACCTCAGATATGCAGATGACACCACCCTTATGGCAGAAAGTGAAGAGGAACTAAAAAGCCTCTTGATGAAAGTGAAAGAGGAGAGTGAAAAAGTTGGCTTAAAGCTCAACATTCAGAAAATGAAGATCATGGCATCCGGTCCCATCACTTCATGGGAAATAGATGGGGAAACAGTGGAAACAGTGTCAGACTTTATTTTTCTGGCTCAAATATCACTGCAGATGGTGACTGGAGCCATGAAATTAAAAGATGCTTCCTCCTTGCAAGGAAAGTTATGACCAACCTAGATAGCATATTCAAAAGCAGAGACATTACTTTGCCAACAAAGGTCCATCTAGTCAAGGCTATGCTTTTTCCTGTGGTCATGTATGGATGTGAGAGTTAGACTGTGAAGAAGGCTGAGCACTGAAGAATTGATGCTTTTGAACTGTGGTGTTGGAGAAGACTCTTGAGAGTCCCTTGGACTGCAAGGAGATCCAACCAGTCCATTCTGGAGGAGATCAGCCCTGGGATTTCTTTGGAAGGAATGATGCTGAAGCTGAAACTCCTGTACTTTGGCCAACTCATGTGAAAAGTTGACTCATTGGAAAAGACTCTGATGCTGGGAGGGATTAGGGGTAGGAGGAGAAGGGGACGACAGAGGATGAGATGGCCGGATGACATCACTGACTTGATGGACATGAGTCTGAGTGAACTCCGGGAGTTGGTGATGGACAGGGAGGCCTGGCATGCTGCGATTCATGGGGTCACAGAGTCGGACACAACTGAGCGACTGAACTGAATTGAACTGAAAAAGTTATCAGCAATCTGTTTGGGGTCTTTTATTCAGTGGAGCCTGGTTGGCTGCCGTCTATGGGTCACACAGAGTCAGACACAACTGAAGTGACAGTAGCAGTATACAATATACTTGGAGAAGGCAGTGGCACCCCACTCCAGTACTCTTGCCTGGAAAACCCCATGGATGGAGGAGCCTGGTGGGCTGCAATCCATGGGGTCGCTAAGAGTTGGACACGACGGAGCGACTTCATTTTCACTTTCATGAATTGGAGAAAGAAATGGCAACGCACTCCCATGTTCTTGCCTGGGGAATCCCAGAGCGGGGGAGCCTGGTGGGCTGCCATCTATGGGGTTGCACAGAGTTGGACAAGACTGACACGACTTAGCAGCAGCAGCATACCAAACTGACAGACAAAGCTATGTCTGTAATGGACACTTTGAGAAATTACACAACAAATGAAAAAAATCTGAAAATATACTATTTAAGGGTAGAAATAACAAATTGGGATTCAATTCATTGCTAGGAAGACATTAAGTCACTTGCCACAGTCCAAGATCAGATGGACATATATGATTCTATCTAGCAACACCAGATGGACAAACTGGTGATACAACTTCAGGAAAATTACTCCTATGCATTTTTCTGCAACCTTCTCTTACCGTACAAGCAAAATAACTGACTCTCTTAAACATTCTGAAATTTAATTATTAAGAAATAATAAAATTATGTGATACTTAGAAAGTTTTAAAAAGAGTAATAATTTATGTAGGTTATGCTTTTAAAAGTTAAGTTCCTGACATAATTAAATCATTAGTTTAGCAACAAAATAATTTGTTTTTTAAACAAGCAAAATTAATTTATTTTACATAAAAAATTTGAAAGTTTATTTAATATTATTAGATTTGAAATACTTTTTTTTCCTCTTATAACCAAATAGGTAATAGAGATATGATTGTTTTTTGTTTTTTTTTTTACCATTAACAATTTCACATAGCAAAATCACTTTCTCTCTAGATATCCTATAACTCTTTTAATGTATCTGTTTTATAATGAGCTAATCAATAATTATGTGTAATAAAGACTATGATTTTCAGCATAACAAATCTGTTTTACTCTTCTTCATAGATTTTCTGGTTTTCATAATTTATTAATTTTTAACAATTTTTTATTGAAATATAGTTAATTTACAATATTCTGTTAGTTTCATGTGTACAGCAAAGTGATTCAGTTATACATATGTATCTTCTCAAATCAGAGTTTTCTCCAGATATATCCTAGTAGGATTGCAGGATCATATAGTAACTTAAAAGTTTTTTAAGAAACATCCACACTGATCTCCATAGTGGTTGCACCAATTTATATTCCCACCAACAGTGTGCAAGGGTTCCCTTTTCTCCACATCCTCTCCAACATTTCTTGTTTGTAGATATTTTAATGGTGGCCATTCTGGTATGGGGTGTACCTTATTATAGTTTTGATTTGCATTTCTCTAATAATTTGCAATATTGAACATCTTCTCATATGCTTTGTAAGCCATCTGTATGTCTTCTTCGGAGAAAGATCTACTTAGGTCTTCTACCCATTTTTGATTGAGTTGTCTGTTTTTTGATGTTAAGCTATATGAGCTGTTTGTACGTTTTGGAAATTAATACCTTGACAGTTTCATCATTTGCAAATATTTTCTACCATTCCATACAAAGTTTTTCACTTTGCTTATGACTTTGTTGGCTTTGTAAATATTTTAAGTTTAATTAAGTATCATTGATTTATTTTCATTTTATTTCCAATATTCTAGGAGACAGATCCAAAAATATATTGCTGCAAAATATTTCAAAGAGTGTTCTCTGTTTTCTTCTAGTAGTTTTAAAATATTCCCTCTTATATTTAGGTCTTTAATCTGTTTTGAGCTTATTTTTGTATATGGTGTTAGAGAATGTTCTAATCTTATTCTTTTACATGTAGTTGTCTGGTTTTCCTAGTGCCACTTATTGAAGAGACTGTCTTTTCTCCATTGTATATTCTTTTTTTTTTTTTTGTTATATTCTTGTCATGAATTAGTTTGCCATAAGCGTGTGGGTTTATGTCTGGGCTTTCTATCTTGTTCCATTGATCTATATTTCTGTTTTTGCACCACTGCGATATTATTTTGATTACTGTAGCTTTGTAATATAGCCTGAAGTCAGGGAGCCTGATTTCTCCAGTTCCTTTCTTCTTTCTCAAGATTTCTTTAACTATTAGAGGTTTTTTGTTTCCATAAAAATTAAAAAAAAATGTTCTAGTTCTATGAACATTGCCATTGTTAATTTAATTGAGATTGCATTGAATATATAACTTGCTTTGCTTTGGGTAGTATGGTCAACTTAACAATATTAATCCTTCCATCCAAGAACACAATATATCTTTCCAACTGTTTTTCTTGTCTTCAGTTTATTCCATCAGTGCATTAAAGTTTTTAGAGTACAGGTTTTTTTCCTCCTTAGGTAGGTTTATTCCTAGGTATTCCATTATTTCTGTTGTGATAGTAACTAGGACTGTTTTCCTAATTTCTCTTTCTGATACTTTGTTGTTAGGATATAGAAATGTAGCAGATTTTTTGTATATTAATACTGTATCCAGTAATTTTACTGAATTCTTTAATGAGCTTAGTCATTTTCTGCTGTGTGTCTTAAGGGTGTTCCACGTGTAGCATCATGTCATCTACAAACAGTGACAGTTTAATTTCTTTTCCAATTTGGATTCCTTTTATTACTTTTTGATCTTTGCTGTGACTAGCACATAAAAGTGGCAAGAGTGGACCTCCTTGTCTTGTTCCTAACTTAGAGGAAATTTTTTCAACTTTTTACCATTGGGTATGATATTAGCTATGAGTTTTTTCATATATGACTTTTATTATGTTTCTTCTATGCCCACTATCTGGAATTTTGCTTTGTTTTTGTCATGAATCAGGGTTGAATTTTATCAAAAGCTTTTTTCTGTGTCTATTGAATTGATCATATAGTTTTTATTCTTCAACTTGTGGTATATTCCATTAATTGATTAGTGGATATTAAAAAATTCTTGCATTCCTGGAATAAACCCCATATGATCATGGTGTATTTTCCTTTTAATGTGTTGTTAAAATCAGTTTGCTAGTATTTTGTTGAGAATATTTGCATCAATGTGCATTAGTGATATTGCTCTGTAATATTTGTGTGTGTGTGTATGTGATATTTTTGTCTGGTTTCAGTATCATGGTGATGGTGACCTCATAGAATGCTTTCAGAAATATTTTTTTTTCTCTGAAAATTATGTTCTGTGGAGCTACCCATTGTGACCCTATCTTGTCAATAGAAGTGATGTTTTTATTTTATTTTTTAAGGAGTAAGAATAGACTTCAGCAAAGGGAATAAAGTGATGAAAGCAATGAAGTCAGGGGAATCTGTGCAAAAGATCCTTTACGTAATAAAGTGACAGGAGCATATTGGGAGGATGCTTGCTCTGGAATCTCCTTCTGAAGGGTGAAAGGGATGAATCCTTGCAATGAAACAGGAAGCTATTTAATGATATCCAGTTTCCAGGGAATTTAAGTAGTGCCATTTGGTAGCTTTTTTGTTGAACAGCTACACTGTTTAGCAGCAGGCTTAAGTTCTCACAACTGTACAGAGCAAGCATCATGCTAAACACTTATATTTCATTTTAAAAACACTGAACTGCAAGCAATTTCATCCAGAACATTCATAATTGGGTTAGTGGCCAAGATGACAGAGTAGAAGGGACTAAGCTCACCTCCTCTCATGAACACACCAAGATTACAGCTATTAATAACTGCAGAAAAACCATCTATGAAAATTGGAACCTACCAGAAAAAAAAAAAATCTTCTACAACTAAAGATATAAAGAAGGAACCATAATGAGATGGGTACAAGGGATAGACTCACAATACAATCATATCCCATACACCTTGGGTGGGTGACCTGGAATCTGGATAATAATTGTATTACAGAGGTTCTTTCACAGGAGTGAGAGTTCTGAGACCTGTGTCATGGCATCCCGCCTAGGCCTCCAGCACTGGGAAGAGGCACCCTCAGAGCATTTGATTTTGAAAGCCAGAAGGGTTTGACTGCAGGGAAGCCATAGGATTAGGGGAAATTAAAACTTCACTCTTAAAGAATGCACATAAAATCTCACATGCACTGGGACTAAGGGCAAAAACAGTAATTTGATAGGATCCTGAGCCAGACCTATCTGGTGGTTTTGGAGGGTCTCCTGTGGAGGCATGGGTGATGTATCTCACTGTTGGGACATGGACACTGGTGACTGACATACTGGGTAGTATTCATCAGTGTGAACTCTCCTGGAAACTGACATCTTGGCACTAAGACCTGAACCCACTCAAGAGCATTTAGGTTCCAGGGTTAGGATGCCTCAGGTCAAGCAACAAACTGGATAGGCCACAGTCTCACTCCTCAGCAGACCTGGTCCCTAAAGATGTCCTGAGTCCATAGCCAAATCAAGATTTGCCCCTAGACACAGTCCTGTTCATCAGAAGGCCAAGACCCAGCACCATCCATCAGTGGGTGTTCCTTGGGAATAGCTGGCTCATGGCACTTGGGTGATGGAAGGGGAAGGCATATCAGTTGTTTTCTACAGAGGACTTCAAAGTTAAGAAACATAACTAGCCTGCTATATACATAAAAATACATACAGCAATTTAGACAAAGTGAGATGATAGAGGGATGCTTCAGATGATGAAATAAGATAAAACACAAGAAGAACTACATGATATAGAGATAGACAGTCTACCCAAGAAAGATTTTAGAATAATGATCCTAGAAATGATCAAAAAACTAGGGAAATGAAGGATGCACAGAGGGAGAAAGTAGGAGTTTTTAATAAAGAAATAGAAAATATAAAGAATAAGAAAACAGAATTTAAAATACAATAACTGAAATTAAAAATGAACTGAAAATGAAAGTGTTAGTCATTCAGTTTTGTCTAACTCTTTGCAACCCTGTGGACTCTAGTCCACCAGGCTCCTTTGTCCATGGAATTCTCCAGGCAAGAATACTAGAGCGGGTAGCCATTCCTTCTCCAGGAGATATTCCTGACCCAGGAATTGAACCCAGATCTCCTGCATTGCAGGCAGACTCTTTACCATCTGAGCCACGAGGGAAGCACATGTGTTTATATGTATGTATATGTGTGTGTATATATATATATATATATATATATATATATATATATATATATATGTCTGGACTTCCCTCATAGTTCAGTTGATAAAGAATCTGCCTGCAATGCAGGAAATCTGGGTTCAATTCCTGGGTCAGGAAAATCCCCTGGAGAAGGGAAAGGCTACCCACTCCAGTATTCTGGCCTGGAGAATTCCATGGACTGTATAGTGGGGTCACAAAGAGTCAGACATGACTGAATGACTTTCACTTCACTTCACTTCATATATATATGAGAAAGTCAAAGTAGCAATACTAATCAGCAAACCTAAAAGCTGATCCTTTAAAAAGATAAACAAAATTGATAAACCTTTAGCTAGACTCATCAAGAAAAAAAAAAAAAAGTGGTGGGGGAGAGGCCCCAAATCAATAAAATCAGAAATGAAAAAGTAGTAGTAACAACTGACACCACAGAAATAAAATGGTCATGAGACTACTATGAGCAATGATATGCCAAAGAAATGGACAACCTAGAAGAAATGGTCAAATTTTTAGAAAGACAAAATCTAGCAAGACTGAACCAGGAAGAAGTAGAAAATATCAACACACCAATTACCAGTACTGAAATTGAAGCAGTAATTTAAAAACTTCCAACAAACAGAAATCCAGGACAAGATGGCTTCACAGAAGAAGTCTACAAAACATTTAGAGAAAGTTAACACCTATCCTTCTGAAACTATTCCATAGATTTTCTAAAACAATTAAAAAATAGTATAACTTCAATACAATGAGATGGAATTTATTACCAGAGACTTGCTAAATCTGGATGTGTTGTTTCTTGAAATTATTACTCTGGAGCCAAATCTAGTCACACTTGTATATGTCTACCTATTATAACATGAACTGGACATTTAGGCGGTATAAGGTTATTTGCTCAAGGTAGGCAACTAATATAGAAAACAGTTTCTTTTGTGTTCCATTTAGGTTGACCATCTCCACTGATCCCATTATGGGAGAACTGCCAAATCTTTGCTTCATTTGGGACTGTGGAGACAGCCCTAAGAAAAATGTATGGGAGTTATTTGGCTGTGAGTTTTTAATCTTTTAAGTTTTCCACTGAAACTTGTTTCATTAAAATGGGAGAAACCTGTCAGAGAGCTGCCTCTGTAGTTTGTATTATTTCTTTAGATTTGGTGATCTGCTTTATGTATAGAATTCCTCCTGTGACGGTTTATTGTGCTTTCTAAGCCATAGCATTTCTGGCCATGTTTAGAATTTTCAATGACATTGTTTTGGTTTAATTTGACAACTAATGTATGTTTTAGATTAGTTTGATTTTCACTTAAGGTAATATTTAATAATAGCCTGAGAATTTGAAAGGTTTTTCCAACAGTCATATATAGAATAGCTACTAGAGTTGCCAATTCATGCCACCAAAAAAAAAAAAAAGAGAGAAATGTTACTTATTCTTTCAGCATCTGTTAATTTGTGTGTTTTTTTTTAATGAATATTTTGACTGGAAGAAGAATCTGTCCTTTTCCTCAGTGAAAAGCTATTTTCAAATTTTGCCTTTGATCAAATTCACAAATATTTTAAAAATGGCTCAGTTTTTATATGGTAGTATTCTCAGGTATATTCTCAGGAATATAAATGTGATGCTTCATTTCATGACATTTTCTTTGGGAGTAGAACACAGTTACATGGCAAATGGAACTTTCTGGGATTTTTAACTTCTTTATACTCATTTATTTTCTACTGTTCAATATTTGAGTTAAAACCAAGTTGCCTTTTTTTATTTTTCCCCAGGCTTGAATTCTGGGTCTATCAAATGTTATTTGTGTGTGTATGCGTGTGTGTGTATGTATGTGTGTGTGCATGTATGTTCAGTCACTCGATCATGTCTGACTCTTTGCAATCCTATGGACTATAGCCCACAAGGCTTCTCTGTTCATGGAATTTTCAAGGTAAGAATACTGCAGCAGGTTACCATTTCCTATCCAGGGGATCTTCCTGACTTAGAGACTTGACCTGAATCTCTGAGGTCTCTTGCATTAGCAGGCAGATTCTTTATCACTGCACCACCTGGGAAGCTCCTATCAGATGCTAGAAGCATACAAATAATGTCCAGATTTTGGTCAAAAGTATTATTTAGTTATAAAACATTTAAAAAATAATAATAACTTAGATAATCCTCAGTTTTGTACTACTTAACTCTTCAGGGGAAAGTATGTGAAAGTGAAAGGCACTCAGTCATGTCCAAGTCTTTGAGACCCCATGGACTATACAGTCACTGGAGTTCTCCAGGCCAGAATAATGCAGTGGGTAGCTGTTTCTTTCTCCAGAGGATCTTCCCAACCCAGGAATCAAACTGGCATCTCCTGCATTGCAGGCAAATTCTTTACCAGGCGAACTACTAGGGAATCCCTAAACTAGAATATGAAGACTAATATTAGATGATTAATGTAAGGTCACAGAAGGAAGCAAAAATAGAATTATATGTTCTTAATAGTCTACTAATCTTAATGAGCCTTCTCAATAGCTGTGATTGATAGATTATACTTATTAAATACTTAATATCCACAGTAAATTATTTCAGAAATTAGAGTTTAGAATGAAATACAATGGACTTTAGGCATAGTTTCTCTTTTCAATAAAATAAGTTGATGGATAGAGGAAGATGCACACAGATGTTATTCCATTTAAGAACCATAAAGTTCTTCATTAATTCACAAGATTCTAGACACTATATTGAAGACTGAGGGTGCAAAGATGGGTGATTATATATCTTGTATGATATACACTAAGACTTCTGCCTTCAAAGAGAGATAAGTATAGTCAGAGAGATAACCATGTAACATGATTATATTAGAAGAATAAGATAAGTGACATGAGAAGGTAAGTTGAAAGTAGGTTGAAAAGTGAAAGATCTATGCAAATATTATATTTTCTATATTTCATCAAATTTCTATTTTATCTGGATGGTAAATTTATTGAAGGTGTGGCCTACACCTCACACTATTTTTTGCATCCTCCTTAAGAACTGTATTAGTATTATGCTATGCTCCATATGCTTTATCAGTTCAGTTCAGTTCAGTCACTCAGTCGTGTCCAACTCTTTGTGACCCCATGGACTGCAGCCCGCCAGGCCTCCCTGTCCATCACCAACTCCCAGAGTTTACTCAAACTCATGTCTATTGAGTTGGTGATGCCATCAAACCATCTCATCCTCTGTTGTCCCCTTCTCCTCCCTCCTTCATTCTTTCCCAGCATCAGGGTCTTTTCAAAAGAGTCAGTTCTTCACATTAGGTGGCCAAAGTATTGGAGTTTCAGCATCAGCTGAAACTTTATGTTGTTTCTTGATGTAGGATTGTATTACTATAAACTTCCCTCTTAGAACTGCTCTTGCTGCATCCCATAGGTTTTGAGTTGTTGTGTTTTCTATTGTGATTTGTTTCTATAAGTTTTTTTTAATTTCCCTTTTGATTTCTTCAGTAACCTGTTGGTTATTTAGAAATGTGTTGTTTAATCTCCATGTGTTTGTGTTTCTTAGTTTTGTTTTTTTTTTTAATTTTTTTTGTAATTGATTTCTAATCTCATAGCTTTGCCTGGAGAAGGAAATGGCAATGCACTCCAGTACTTTTGCCTGGAAAATCCCATGGACAGAGAAGCCTGGTAGGCTACAGTTGATGGGGTTGCAAAGAGTTGGACACGACTGAGCGACTTCACTGCATTTCACTTCACTTCACTCATAGCATTGTGGTTGGGGAAGACGCTTGATACAATTTTAATTTTCTTAAATTTACTGAGGTTTTATTTGTGACCCAAGATGTGGTCTATCCTGGAGAATGTTCTATGTGCACTAGAGAATAGGGTGTATTCTTGTGCATTTGGATGGAATGTTCTGAAGATATTGATGAGATCCGTCTCATGTAATGTATCATTTATGGCTTGTGTTTCCTTATTAATTTTCTGTTTTGATGATCTGTCCATTGGTGTGAGTGGGGTGTTAAAGTCTCCTACTATTACTCTGTTCCTGTCAATTTCTCCTTTTTTGTCTGTTAGTGTTTGTCTTATGTATTGAGGTGTTCCTATATTGGGCACCTCAGTTCAGTTCAGTTGTTAAGTCGTGTCTGACTCTTTGCAACCCCATGAATCGCAGCACGCCAGGCCTCCCTGTCCATCACCAACTCCAGGAGTTCACTCAAACTCATGTCCATTGAGTCGGTGATGTCATCCAGCCATCTCATCCTCTGTCGTCCCCTTCTCCGCCTGCCCCCAATCCCTCCCAGCATCAGAGTATTTTCCAATGAGTCAACTCTTCGCATGAGGTGGCCAAAGTACTTGGGTGCCTAGATATTTAAAATTGTCTTCCTCTTGAACTGATCCCTTGATTATTATGTAGTGTCCTTCCTTGCCTCTTATAATCTTCTTTATTTTAAGGTCTATTTTGTCTGATATGAGGACAGCTTTCTTTTGCTTCCTATTTGCATGGAATATATTTTTCCATCCTCTCACTTTCAGTCTATATGTGTCTTTAGGTCTGAAGTGGGTTTCTTGTAGACAGCATATATGTGGGTCTTGTTTGTGTACACATTCAGCCAGAGTGTGTCTTTTGGTTGGAGCATTTAATCCATTTACATTTAAAGTAATTATTGATATATATGCTTCTATTGCCATTTTCTTAATTTTTTGAGGTTGATTTTTATAGATCTTTTTTCTTCTCTTGTATTTCTTGACTATATAAGTCCCTTTTACATTTGTTGTAAAGCTGGTTTGGTGGTACTGAATTATCTTAACTTTTGCTTGTCTGA
This sequence comes from Bubalus kerabau, assembly GCF_029407905.1. NCBI lineage: Eukaryota > Metazoa > Chordata > Mammalia > Artiodactyla > Bovidae > Bubalus > Bubalus kerabau. The sequence continues at coordinate 62,054,645 of NC_073629.1, read as the reverse complement.
AAAGCTTTTGATTTCTCCATAAATTTTGAATGAGATCCTTGCTGGGTACAGTAATCTTGGTTGTAGATTTTTCCCTTTCAGTACTTTAAATATATCCTGCCATTCCTTTCTGGCCTGCAGAGTTTCTGCTGAAAGATCAGCTGGTAAGCTTATGGGGTTTCCCATTTATGTTATTTGTTCCTTTTCCCTTGCTGCTTTTAATATTCCTTCTTTCTGTTTAGTCTTCATTAGCGTAAGTAGTATGTATCTTAGCATGTTTTTCCTTGGGTTTATCCTGTATGGGACTCTTTGTTTCTCTTGGAGTTAATTGACTATTTCATTTTTCATGTTGGGGGAATTTTCAACTATAATCTCTTCAAAAATTTTCTCATACCCTTCCCTTTTCTCTTCTTTCTCTGGGACCCCTATAATTCAAGTGTTGGTGTGTTTGATATTGTCCCAGAGGTCTCTGAGACTATCCTTAGTTCTTTTCATTCTTTTTACTTTATTCTGCTTTTCAGAAGTTATTTCCACCATTTTATCTTCCAGCTCACTGATTCATTCTTCTGTTTCAGATATTCTGCTATTGATTCCATCTACAGTATTTTTGGGGCTCCCTGGTGGCTCAGAGGTTAAAGTGTCTGCCTGGAATGCGGGAGACCTGGGTTCAATCCCTGGGTCAGGGAAGATCCCCTGGAGAAGGAAATGGCAACCCACTCCAGTACTCTTGCCTGGAGAATCCCATGGAGGGAGGAGCCTGGTAGGCTACAGTCCATGGGGTCACAAAGAGTTGGACACAACTGAGCGACTTCACTTTCACTTTCACAGTATTGTTTAATTTCAGTAATTGTGTTGTTTGTCTCTGTATGTTTATTCTTTAATTCTTTTAGGTCTTTTAAAATTGATTCTTGCATTTTCTCCATTTTATTTTCAAGGTTTTGATCATCTTTACTATCAGTATTCTGAATTCTCTTTCAGGTAGTTTGTCTATTTCCTCTTCATTTATTTGGACTTCTGTGTATCTAGTTTGTTTCTCCATTTGTGTAGTATTTCTCTGCCTTTTTATTATTATTATTTTTTAATTTATTGTGTTTGAGGTCTCCTTTCCCAGGTTTCAAAGTTGAATTCTTTCTTGCTTTTGGTTTCTGCCCTCATAAGGCTGGTTCAGTGGTTTGTTTAAGCTTAGGTATAGGGTGAGATTTGTTCTAGTTTTTGTTTGTTTGCTTGTTTTTCCTTTGATGGACAAGGCTGAGTGGGGTGGGAATCGTATCTGCAGATAATTGGGTTTGTATTTTTGTTTTGTCTGTTGTTTAGTTGAGGTTTCCTGCACAGGGTGCTACTGATGGTTGGGTGATGCCAGGTCTTGTATTCCAGTGGTTTCCTTTGTATGAGTTTTCACTATTTGATACTTTCTAGAGTTAGTTCTCTGGTAGTCTAGGATCCCACTCCAAAGGCTTAGGGCTTGATGTCTGGTCAGGAACAAAGATTCCACAAGTGGTTTGTAGTGGCATTAAGTGAACTTAAAAAAAATATACAAAAATGACGAACCCCACACAAATGGCAGTTACAAAATCAGGCAAATAATAATTAAAACAATGGAATATATATATATATATATATATATATATATATATATATATATACACACACATACCCATCAGCAATGTCAAAACAGTCCAACAAAAATAAAATACAGTAGATTGACCCAGTGAACAAAAGAAATAAAAAATTATGTTTACCAGTTAAGAAGAAAACTAAAGCACAAACAGGAAAACAAAACTAAGGTGCCAATTGGGGAATAAAACAATGAAAATAAAACTAACAAATATATTGAGAGGAAAGGAAAGAAAGAAAACAAAGAAAGAATAGATACGCAAAGTTAAACTGCTGCTGCTGCTGAGTTGCTTCAGTCGTGTCCGACTGTGCGACCCCATAGACGGCAGCCCCCCAGACTTCCCTGCCCCTGAGATTCTCCAGGCAAGAACACTGGAGTGGGTTGCCATTTCCTTCTCCAATGCATGAAAGTGAAAAGTGAAAGTGAAGTCGTTCAGTCGTACCCAGCTCTTAGCGATCCCATGGACTGCAGCCTACCAAGCTCCTCTGTCCATGGATTTTCCAGGCAAGAGTACTGGAGTGGGGTGCCATTGCCTTCTTCAAGTTAAACTGAGGAAAATAAAGAAAATTTGCATACATTAAAGATTAATTGCAAGGGGAAAAGAACAGTAGGAAAAGCAAACAAAGGAATAAATGTAGAAAAATAATAATAGGTTTGAAAAATTAAAAATTGAAAATAGAAAAAGAGAAAAGAAAGAAAAAAGGGAAACTCCACAGAACTGCAAAAGCTCAATGTAGAGGCAGAGATTTATACCAATAATAAAAATTGTGACTGAGAAAAAAATGTTCAAAAGCTTAATTAGTTTTCATAATGCTAATAAAATAAACAACTACAGAGGAGTGGGAAAAAGGGGAAAAAATAAAAAAAAAATCTAAAAGAATCTACAGAACAAGTCAAAATATAAGAATAATAAATTCTTTTATTGAGTCACTGCTGTCAGAGTCCTTTTTCCTTGCTGGGAGTCACAGTCCACCTCACCTCCCTAGGATGTCCTCCAACACAGTGCTGATCTCTTGACCTGGGGTTGGGGCAGCTCAGATTCTAATCTGGTCCTACTCCTGTGTGCTCTTGCCTCCAATGTCTACAGCAGCTATCAGAACTATTGTGTTTTGTGGGAGCTGTCAATAATATTTTATATATGCCACAGACAGAATCTGGCTAGTTGATCATGTGGATTTAATCTGCAGCTTGTACAGCTGGTGGGAAGGTTTGGGTTCTTCTTTCTTAGGCACGCTACCCCTGGGTTTCAATTGTGGTTTTATTTCCACCTGTGAATGTGGGTTGTCCACTGGGGTTTGCTCCTGGGGCTGCCCTGGAGGACTTGGGTTTGCCCCTGTGAGGGCCAGGTGAGGAGGTGGTGCACCTGCTTGGGTTGCAGGGGTTCTGGCAGCACCAGGTACTCAGGGGGGTTGATGGCTAGGGCAGCAGGAAATATAGTGCTCTAGAAGGGTATGGCAACCAGTATTGGCCAATATATGCTCCAGTATTCCTGCCTGGAGAACCCCCCTCCCAGACCAAGAAGCCTGGCAGGCCACAGTCTAAGGATTGCAGAGTTGGACATTACCAAGTGACCCTGCACACATAGACGAAAGACTTTTTTTTGCCTGTGGCAGCTCTGCCCCAGTGAGAGTTGAGCATGATGGTGGCGCAGCTGCTAGGGTTTCAGGGACCCTGGCAGTGCCAACTGTGCAGGGATATGGACTGCCTCCACCGCAGGAGAATGGCTCTATTTTCAAGCCTCTTGTAGCTGGTGATCAGAAGGCTTCTTTGGCCAGTCTTTCTCCATAGCCCTGCCCATTCAGGCACTTAGAGGGCTCTCTTGTCTAGGGTCCTTCTCTGCTGTTCTGTGCATCAGGCACATAGAGGTTCCCCCTGGCTAGGGTCCTACTCTGAAAATGAATGCATCAGTCACTTAAAGGAGACTCCTGGATGGGATCCTGCTCTGTGTTCAGTGTGTCAGGCTTTTGATGGGCCAGACTCTCTATTGTTCAGCTGCTGATGCTGGCACATGGAGAGAGAGGCGCTATGGTGATGGCTCCACCCCCTATGCATGACTCAGCAGTATCACCTTGTTTCCATGGCTGCCTGGCTTTCCTCCACAGGCATTTCCCACCACAGTCCCCTCTCTCACATCCCCTCAATCCGTCTCTCTGCAATTAACAGCAGCCCTCACCCTGGGATTGCTCCACAATCCCTAAACTCCAGAACCCAGCTACTGCGTCTTCCAGGAGACCTGCGTCCCTGTCCAGGGTATGTATGGCTGCGGCAAGGACTGGCTGATTCTCATTCCCTTTAGGCTTCCACAGATCATCTGTTTCACTCTCAGCCTTAAATGTCTCTCCTCTGACTCAGGCAATTGCCCCAATGTGGGGATCAGACCCCTGCTTCAGTTACCCCACCTACCTAAGGCAAGTTCAGTCCTATTAACACTCCTGTTTTACGCTCTAGTTCCTTCGTCCTACCAAAATTTGCCTGGTTCTATATATTCTTTTCCACTGGTCACGTACTCCTGTCCACTCTCAGCTGGTGTTCTACATGCACTTCTGTGTCTGAAGGTGTATTCCTGATGTATCCATGGAGAGAGAAGTACTCCATGTCCACCTACTCCTCTGCCATCTTGTTCTAACTCTTAGATAACTTTATATCCAATAAACTTGTGGACTAGTGAAGGACAATATTCTTCAGAAAAAAACAAATGCTGTTTAATAGGGTACCAAAGAAAATTCTGATTGCTTTGACTTTTCTTTGACATTTTTAATCATCTACTTAATATCCTTAGCCTTATAAGGTCAGTAATGAAGAAGAAATTAAATATTTTCTTTTTAAATATTTAGCAGAGGCAAGCATGGTTCTAACCATGTTGTAAGATTATATTTTTTAAAGACATGGTCTAAACCCAACATCAAGCCAACAAACCTTAGTGTTAGGAATCACAATCCCAAATTGACTGATAGAGAAGATTCACAGAGGTCAACAGATGCTACTTTAAGAGGCAGTACTGAGAATGAAATTCAAGTTTGTCTAATTCCAGAGTCAATACATTTTAAACCATCAGTTCAGTTCAGTTGTTCGGAAATGTCTGACTCTTTGTGACCCTATGGACTAAAGGACTCCAGGGTTCCCTGTCCATTACTAACTTCTGGAACTTGCTCAGACTCATGTCCATCAAGTCGGTGATGCCATCCAACCATCTCATCATCTGTTATCCCCTTCTTCTCCTGCCTTCAATCTTTCCCAACATCAGGGTCTTTTCTAAAAAGTCGGCTGTTTGCGTCAGGTGGCCAAAGTGTTGGTGCTTCACCTTCAGCATCAGTCCTTCCAATGAACACCCAGGACTGATCTCCTTTAGAATGGACTGGTTGGATCTCCTTGCAGTCCAAGGGACTCTCAAAAGTCTTCTCCAACACCACAGTTCAAAAGCATCAGTTCTTCAAGGCTCAGCTTTCTTTATGGTCCAACTCTCACATTCATACATGACAACTGGAAAAACCATAGATGGACCTTTGTTGGCAAAGTAATGTCTCTGCTTTTTAACATGCTGCCTAGATTTGTCATAGTTCTTCTTTTCCAAGGAGGAAGCATCTTTTAATTTCATGACTGCATGAAATTTATACCAAACTCTGCTATATTTTATAATCAAGACAAACAAGCTGGTGAATTTCTTGTTTCTGAGAAATTTTGGTTTTGAAGGCAAGCCTCTGTATGATAGTACTGCAAATGTGGCAGCTCATTATCATTGACTAAGATTCTTGCTATCAACTCTATAAGTTAGTGCTCTTATAATGATAATGACTGTATTATCCATGATATGGTGCTTGTTTAACTAGTTTTGTTAAACTAAAAGACAAGGGTGTTAGTTTCTTCTCATCTATTTCTAAGAACTACGAGCTAGAAAAGATCTGTTTTTATAATACTAGCCAAAATGAATTAAGAGAAACTAAATTACTCTCAAACATATTTGTCACTCCATCTGGAATAACCTCATTCCCAGAAAAAAAAAATAAAATTGTTGGGGAAAAAAAAAATTAACATCTAACTTCAGACATTAAGATAGTTCTCTTTCCTGTTTTTAAAGCATATTTAAGAAACGGGGAAACAAGTCCTAAACCCTTAAATGACAAAGTAGACTTAGTGTTTTGATCATTAATAGCTTTGGGTAAAATATAAAATCACTGTGCAGTCAATGCTGTGTAAACTTCAGCATCTTAATTAAAATACACTAAACTTCAAGATGGGCTTCCCTCATAGTTCAGTGGATAAAGAATCTGCCTGGGTTTGATCCCTGGGTCAGGAAGATCCCCTGGAGAAGGAAATGGCAACCCACTCCAGTATTCTTCCTTGGAGAATCCCATGGAGGGAGGAGCCTGGAAGACTACGTTCATCGTTCTCAAGAGTCAGACATGACTTAGCAACTAAACTAAACTAAATTATGATATAAAAAGTTCCATGCTTCCAGACTGAGTAGTCATGTGTCTTATCTCAAAACCCAGTTATACATAGCTTTCCGCTGGGCTGATTGGAGAGAAAAACAAAGCTGAAGGAATTTCCTGAATAAGAAAAAAAAAAAAAAAAGCAACTGTGTTATGATATCAAGAGTGAAAAATAAACTTAATTGAAGCTTTGATATTGTAGAAGATGAAAAGGTATCAGGCTTGCTTTGAGCATTTTGGTAAAATTTTATGTGAATTAATAATTTCCTGGAATTCTGAATTTGCATATAGGACACTTTAAATGCCAAGGCAGTGCTTCCCACAACTCCTTACACATAGAGAGACCTCAATAAATAATCATTAAATAAATAAAAGAATGAAAAACAATTCAGTGTAGCTTTCTCATCTTCTATTGAAAATGCATTTCAAACTATATTCTTTGGTCCTGACGAGTTCTTTTTTCTATGGGACATGTTTTGAATTTTTTTTTTTTTTTTTTTTTTTGGTCTCTCTCTCTTTTGTGGCAGGAGAGGCTCATTTTGATTTGTTTTGTTTTGTTTCTGAAGTTTGCACATGTTGAACATCTGGATGTTGCAGCATCAAAGTCAGTTGACACAGCAAGCCAATAGACAGTATTTTTACTCATAACCAAATGAGATGCATGATTACCTTTTATCAAGCTTCTTCTTAACTCTGTGAGTAGAATCCGTCTCTGATCAATAAATAACAAATCATCTGTTTCATAAATCAGACCTGTAAAAGCAAAGCAGCACATCGTGCTGGGGCTGCTCTTCTGTGTTTGCTTGGGCCTGGTAGCATCTGGTTAATAAAAGGGCTTCTTATACATTTGACAGTTGTTTGGATATTCTTTTTCAGCACTGTTCAAGGTTACCAGCTATTTAGACTTTCTATTTCTCTCTCCCTCTTTCTTTTCCTTGTACCTCTGAGCTAAGGTTCTCAGCTTATGTGAAGAAAAAACTGGAGTGGAGAGAAAGAAAAATGCATGAATGGGCCTTGGATTGCTCATTTGAATTTTTAAGATTAATTTTTGCTAAATCACTATATTTCTTCTATCTACATGCAATTTCCATCATATGATTATGGGTTTGCTGAAATTTATGAAATTAGTGATCATGAGTCAAAGTGAAAATAACTTGTAAATCCATCTCATTATTTTATTTTAAATTTATTCTCTATAAGTATTAATAATAAGATTAACAATTAAACTTATTAATACCCTTCTGCTGTCACTGTTCTTATAACTTATGACTCTCAATATTAAGTTGGCCTCTTTTAAATCTTATAAAAAAACCTTTCAAAACAAGTGCTAAAATTATCTTTATTTTTGAAAGATGAAAAACAATTTAAGTTACTTGCTCAAGCCTTGTGTATTATGTAAGAACTCCATATGTCAACTTCTAGAGCCCACACTCCAAATCATCATCTCTCAAATCTACTCTTTCTATCTTGGTTTCTCATCTTTTCTAACAAATTCAATATTTCCTCCAACGACTATGTTGTTTCCTTTAAGAAACAGTTCCATTCCTTCTCCGTGCGTGCATGCTAAGTTGCTTCAGTCTTGTCTGACTCTTCACAACCCTATGGATTGTAGCCCATCAGCTTCCTCTGTCCATGGGTTTCTCCAAGCAAGAATACTGGAGTGGATTGCCAGGCTCTCCTCCAAGGGATCTTCCTGACCCATGGATCTAATCCACACCTCTTACATCTCCTGCATTGGCAGGCAGGTTCTTTACCAGTAGTACCAACTGGGAAAACTTCCATTCATTCTAGAGTATCCAATTCCTGCCAGCTTTATGGATACAATATATACCAATCTACTTCATACTCAACTTGGATTGTTACCTACTTTATTCATGCATGGATCCGTATAGCTTATACTATGCTATAAGCTTTTTTTTTTTTTTTTCAGCAAAAATTACATTTAATAAATCCCTCAGTATTCCCAAAGCATCTAGTAGAGAGTAATTCATTGAACATGTTATTAATATGAGAGTACATGACATTAATCCAACCTGGAGTGCCCTGCATTGCAGGTGGCTTCTTTACCAACTGATCTATCAGGAGAGTCATGTTACTTCAAGTACCAGACTTTTCTAGCATTTTAAATTAGAGCTATTTTAATGAGTTATTAAATAAAATGTTTATCAACATTAATTCAGTGGTTAAGAATGGACTCTGGTAAAGTCCTCTACCTATGTCATTAAATTTCCATTGTTATGAGTATTTGATACTATTTACCATGATAGGTCAAGAAGCAATGGTTAGAACTCTGTATGGAATAACTGATTGGCTCAGGATTGAGAAAGGATATGACAGAGCTGTTTGCTGTCACCCTGTTTATTTAACCTATATGCTGAGCACATCATAAGAGATACCAGCCTGGATGAGTTACAAGCTGGAATCAGACAGGAAAAACATAAACAACCTTATATATACAGATGATACCACTCTAATGTCAGAAAATGAGGAGGAACTAAAAAGCCTCTTGATGAGGGTGAAGGAGAAGACTGAAAGTGCTGGCTTAAAACTAAATATTAAAAAAACTAAGATCATGAAATCTGGCCCCATTATTCCATGGCAAATAGAAGGGGAAAATGTGGAAGTAGTGACAGATTTCCTCTTCTTGGCCCTAAAATCACTCTGGATGGCGACTGCAGCCATGAAATCAGAAGAGGATTGCTTCTCGGCAGGAAAACAATGACAAAACTAGACAGTGTGTTGAAAAGCAGAGACATTACTCTACCGACAAAGGTCCATATAGTCAAGACTATGGTCTCCCCAGTGGTCACGTATGCTTGTGAAAGTTGTACCATAAAGGCAGAGCACCAAAGAATTGATACCTTTGAACTGTGGTGCTGGGGAAGACTCCTGAGAGGACAGCAAGGAGATCAAACCAGTCAATCTAAGGGAGATTAATCTCGAATACTCATTAGAAGAACTGATGCTGAAGCTGAAGCTCCAGTATTTTGGTCACCTGATGAGAAAAGAGGAGTCACTGGAAAAATCCGGATGTTGGGAAAGTTTGAGGGCAGAAGGAGAAGAGGACATCAGAGGATGAGATGGCTGGAGGGCATCACTGATGTAATGGACAGAAACTTAGACAAATTTTGGGAGATGGTGAGGGACCGGGAGGCCTGGAGTGCTGCTATCCATGGGGTTGCAAAGAGTTAGACAAGACTGGGTGGATGAACAACAGCAACAACAAACATAACAGAATAAGGTAAATAGATTTTTCCTTTTTCTACTTCTTTAAAGTCGTTGCATTCATTTTTCAGTCTTATGTTCAAACATTTTAGGGATGACAGTTGGGTATCTTGCTTCTAGGACTTATTATTCTGGACTACAAATAAAATTCTGGCAAAAATTACAGAAGGGAGGAAGAACCATTTATTTTTTCTCCATTATATTCATCTTTTGTTTTTATTCTCTGTAGTACATCTTACCCGTTTCCATAAACCTTCCTTACAACACTTCCTCCCAAAGTTCAACTATAAGCATTGGGTTTCTGATTTAGAATGTGTGTGTTTGTGTAGTAGCAGTAATAGTAGTAATCGTAGTTGTAGTTATTCAGATCATAGATTTGAATTAAACTGCCTTTTCCACCAAGTGACTTTGAGCAAGTCACATATTTCACCTCAGTTTTCTGTCTTTAAGGTGAAGATTATAACATCTACCTAACAGGGTTGTAGTAAGAATCAGGCAAGTCTGTTTTCTAAGTATTTACACCAGAACCTGGCACATTGTAAAAGCTGTAATAGTATTTGCTAAATGAATAAATAATGTTACCTTTATGTTGAGAATTTATGCAAAGTCTTCTATGGGTCCTTCTCCGTGCGTGCATGCTAAGTTGCTTCAGTCTTGTCTGACTCTTCACAACCCTATGGATTGTAGCCCATCAGCTTCCTCTGTCCATGGGTTTCTCCAAGCAAGAATACTGGAGTGGATTGCCAGGCTCTCCTCCAAGGGATCTTCCTGACCCATGGATCTAATCCACACCTCTTACATCTCCTGCATTGGCAGGCAGGTTCTTTACCAGTAGTAGGGGCTCTTTTTCTAAACTAAGCTCCTTAATGTCACTACAATGTGAGTGTACTGCTTTATATTTATTTCACAGTAGGGGACAAAGCATAAACCTAAGAGGAGACTTAGAAAAAATTTCTGATTTTCGCACTGTCATTACCACACTCCAGCAGTTTTACTGCGCAATTAAAAAGTTCTTTTCTGCATATATGGGCAAATCATGTTTCATTGATGGTTAGTCCAGTCTTTTACATTAAAACAAGCAGTTAAGGTCAATATGCCTGTGTTTCTATATTTGAGGTTATCTGTTGCCTTATGAATCTTGATTGTTCCAATTCCTTTTTGAGAGCAGAGCAAAGAAAAACTTTGGGATTGAACATTGTGTAGTCTATGAACACACAAGCTGGAATCAAGATTGCTGGGAAAAATATCAGTAACATCAGATATGCAGATGATACCACCCTTATGGCAGAAAGTGAAGAGGAACTAAAAAGTCTCCTGATGAAAGTGAAAGAGGAGAGTGAAAAAGTTGGCTTAAAGCTCAACATTCAGAAAACTAAGATCATGGCATCTGGTCCCATCACTTCATGGCAAATAGATGAAGAAACAGTGGAAACAGTGGCAGACTTTATTTGGGGGGCTCCAAAATCACTGCAGATGGTGACTGTAGCCATGAAATTAAAAGACGCTTTCTTCTTGGAAGAAAAGCTATGACCAACCTAGACAGCATATTAAAAAGCAGAGACATTACTTTGCCCACAAAGTTCCATGTAGTCAAGGTTTTTCCAGTAGTCATGTATGGATGTGAGATTTGGACTATAAAGAAGGCTGAGTGCCAAAGAATTGATGCTTTTGAACTGTGGTGTTGGAGAAAGCTCTTGGGAGTCCCTTGGACTGCAAGGAGATCCAACCAGTCCATCCTAAAGGAAATCAGTCCTGAGTGTTCATTGGAAGGACTGATGTTGAAGCTGAAACTCCAATACTTTGGCCACCTGATGCAAAGAACTGACCCATTGGGAAAGACCCTGATGCTGGGAAAGATTGAAGGTGGGAGGAGAAGGGGACGACAGAGGATGAGATGGTTGGATGGCATCACAATGGGCATGAGTTTGAGTAAACTCCCCAAGTTGGTGATGGACAGGGAAGCCTGGCATTCTACAGTCCATGGGTTTGCAAAAAGTCGGACACGACTGAGTGACTGAACTGATTCTTTGAACTCTGGCAGACATCTAATTGTACCTGGCACATGCCTCTTGTCTTGTTAGCTTTCTGGCTTGGCATCATTTGTATTGCCTGTCCTTTTTCTCTTGAATTTAATCCATCTTTGGAGAAAACACAGTACATCTATTTCCTACTACTCATTGTGTTCTTTGAACTTAATTTATTTCTTATTAAATTTGGATTCTGTCTCATTCACTCCATTGACTCTCCAAGCAATATGACACTTTAGGCAACATAGTATGCACTAAGCTTAGATAATCAAAATTGATAGTTTCCCTTTCTAAGTCACAGATGGTATGTATGGTTATATATGTGTGTGTGTGTGTGTGTGTGTGTGTGTCTGTATACAAACTTCAGAAAACTTCAGAGTTAAAGCTGATCCCCAATGGCATTCACAGAGCTGTCTCACACAAATAACTCAGGGAAGGTGCATAAATGTACACTCTCTTCATTCAGTTTCATGTGCCAGAGCCCATTTTTCTTACCACTTATAGTGATGCTTTTCTACTGAGCCAATTTGTTCAGTATATCTTCATTCAGTCAGAGATTGAAATATTCTTCTCAATTGTCTCAGCCAATGTATTTCAAGGGTGAATCCTTTCTTATCCATCTCAATATATTATACACTTTTAATCTGCATTTGAACTCTTTAGAACATCACATTAAATCCTATAAGCTATAAAGGGGCATGTTATTACCACATTCCAGTTGTTGGATGCATGGTATATTTGATGTTCATAAAACCAGTTTTTTTCCATTTAAAAACAAATGCATGCATATCTAGTATTCAGTAAAGATGCCAGAGTTTGGATCACATTCTGAATGAAGAATATATTAAAACTGAGAAATTTAGGTTAGAACTGGAGATCAAAGGAAGAAAATATAAAGATTCCTAAGTTTATTATTTTAAACTTTATTTTTTGGAGGGGAACAGTATTTGGTCTTAAAAACTGAAACCTCTTTTCTTGCTATTTTACAATTCCTTGTATAGCTTTGTCACTGCTTTTCTCCTCACTTCAAAGGCTCAAAGTTTACCTGAGTTCTTTTCTACTTTTATTATAGAAAACTTCAAAATACCAAAAATTAAAGAATAATTTAATAAATGCTGGTATCCCAATACTAAGTTTTGGAAATTTTAATGTTTGTCATATTTTCTCCAGACCTTCTTCTTTTTTTTTTTCTTTTTTTTTAATTTATTTTATTTTTAAACTTTACAACATTGTATTGGTTTTGCCAAATATCGAAATGAATCCGCCACAAGTATACATGTGTTCCCCATCCTGAACCCTCCTCCCTCCTCCCTCCCCATACCATCCCTCTGGGTCGTCCCAGTGTACCAGCCCCAAGCATCCAGTATCGTGCATCGAACCTGGACTAGTGACTCGTTTCATACATGATAGTATACATGTTTCAATGCCATTCTCCCAAATCTTCCCACCCTCTCCCTCTCCCACAGAGTCCATAAGACTGTTCTATACATCAGTGTCTCTTTTGCTGTCTCGTACACAGGGTTATTGTTACCATCTTTCTAAATTCCATATATATGTGTTAGTATACTGTACTGGTGTTTTTCTTTCTGGCTTACTTCACTCTGTATAATACGCTCCAGTTTCATCCATCTCATTAGAACTGATTCAAATGAATTCTTTTTAATGGCTGAGTAATACTCCACTGTGTATATGTACCTCAGCTTTCTTATCCATTCATCTGCTGATGGACATCTATGTTGCTTCCATGTACTGGCTATTATACACAGTGCTGCGATGAACATTGGGGTACACGTGTCTCTTTCCCTTCTGGTTTCCTCAGTGTGTATGCCCAGCAGTGGGATTGCTGGATCATAAGGCAGTTCTATTTCAAGTTCTTTAAGGAATCTCCACGCTGTTCTCCATAGTGGCTGTACTAGTTTGCATTCCCACCAACAGTGTAAGAGGGTTCCCTTTTCTCCACACCCTCTCCAGCATTTATTGCTTGTAGACTTTTGGATCGCAGCCATTCTGACTGGCATGAAATGGTACCTCATAGTGGTTTTGATTTGCATTTCTCTGATAATGAGTGATGTTGAGCATCTTTTCATGTGTTTGTTAGCCATCTGTATGTCTTCTTTGGAGAAATGTCTATTTAGTTCTTTGGCCCATTTTTTGATTGGGTCATTTATTTTTCTGGAATTGAGGTGTAGGAGTTGCTTGTATATTTTTGAGATTAGTTGTTTGTCAGTTGCTTCATTTGCTATTATTTTCTCCCATTCTGAAGGCTGTCTTTTCACCTTGCTAATAGTTTCCTTTGATGTGCAGAAGCTTTTAAGTTTAATTAGGTCCCATTTGTTTATTTTTGCTTTTATTTCCAATATTCTGGGAGGTGGGTCATAGAGGATCCTGCTGTGATGTATGTCAGAGAGTGTTTTGCCTGTTCTCCTCTAGGAATTTTATAGTTTCTGGTCTTACGTTGAGATCTTTAATCCATTTTGAGTTTATTTTTGTGTATGGTGTTAGAAAGTGCTCTAGTTTCATTCTTTTACAAGTGGTTGACCAGTTTCCCCAGCACCACTTGTTAAAGAGATTGTCTTTAATCCATTGTATATTCTTGCCTCCTTTGTCAAAGATAAGGTGTCCATATGTGCATGGATTTATCTCTGGGCTTTCTATTTTGTTCCATTGATCTATATTTCTGTCTTTGTGCCAGTACCATACTGTCTTGATGACTGTGACTTTGTAGTAGAGCCTGAAGTCAGGTAGATTGATTCCTCCAGTTCCATTCTTCTTTCTTAAGATAGCTTTGGCTAATCGAAGTTTTTTGTATTTCCATACAAATTGTGAAATTATCAGACCTTCTTTTTAAGAGAGAAAACATTACAGATATATTTGGAAATTCAACATGTATCTCTTTGCAATCCCATTTTGCCCTTCTTCCTTTGACACATTTATCATTTTGAGTTTTCTATGTGCCATTCCCATATGTGTGTTTTTACTTTTACTGTGTATTTGTATAGCCATAATGCATATTATTTGTTTCTATGTGCTCAGTTGCTTCAGTCCTGTGTGACTCTTTACAACACCATGGACTGTTCTCTCAGCAAGAATACTGGAGAGGATTACCATTTCCTCCTCCAGGTTGTCTTCCTGAACCAGGGATCGAACCTGCATCTCCCGCATGAGTAAGTGGATTCTTTACCACCTGAGCCACCTGGGAAGCACCAACTTTTGCACACAGTGTTGCAGTGAATGGTCTTGTTTGTGTTTCCTTGTATTCATGTTGCACTGAAGATTTTTTAATAATGGAGTTACTAGTTTGAAGAATATACTCTGGTTTTCCCGCAGATGGTCAAATTTCTTGCTAATGACTATTAACATGCCTACTTTCTGGGTGTGTAAATCTGCATTTTTTTTTCACATTTTCCTCATGTGATCTTTGTTTTGTTCTAAGCTGATGAATATAACATTGTACTTTGAAATTCACATTTCTATTAATTTCAAGGGATGACAATCTTCTCTGTAAAATGCTCTTCAAAATTTTGCCTCTTTTTTGATTGTGTTCTTTTGCTTTTGACTTATGGAAATGCTTTATATATTTTGAATATTGCTTCTTTGTTGATCACATGATGTGCAAATATTTCCTCCCAGGCTATATGCATGTTCATGGTTAATTAATATTACTTTTCTTTTTCTTACTTTTGTTTTATAAATATAGCCATATAATTGATATTTTCTTTTATGACTGTAGTTTCTGAGTCTTGTTTCACTATCCTTGTATTATTGTCAGCTGAAAAAGATGTTCCCCTAAATTATTCTACAAATTTAAAATTTTGCTATTGCCTTTTACAAGTAAAATCCACTTTTCCTGTGTAGTATGTTGTGCAGAGAAGATCAATGGATCCAGAACTATTTACTGAATAGTTGATGTTTTCACCTTTGCCATTTCCAGCATATATCTAGATTGCATAATTGCAAAATCTAGGCTCTTATTAAAGTTCTACAGGTCTGTTCATCTATCCCAGTTTAAAAAATATAATATATTAAGACAAGGCATTAAAATTGTTTAGCTACTTGTGAAGAATCCCCTCAAGTCTAGTATTATTGAAACCCTTCCTTTTTATTCTTCATTTTTAGTCTTTGATATATAAATATCAGGATTGGATTATAAAATTTAATGAAATAGCCATATAGATTTTGATTGATATTGCATTACATTTATGAACTAACTTGAACAAATTTGTTATCTCTAGAAAATTTTAAACCTTTCCACCTAGTGATTTGACATATCCCTTCAATTATTTAGATTTTCTTTCTTTTTATAATCTTTTATTAAGAAAAATGTAATTGTTCCTATATATAAGTCTCATTGCTGATGTGACTATTACTTTTTTTCTCCTAAAACTTCTTATATATTTATTGACAGGATATGGATACTGTTAATTCATGTTTCTTAATTATGCCAAAATTATTTGTTCAGTTCAGTTCAGTTGCTCACTCGTGTCCGACTTTTTGCGACCTCATGAATCACAGCATGCCAGGCCACCGTTTCCATCACGAACTCCCGGCGTTCACTCAAACTCATGTCCATTGAGTCGGTGATGCCATCCAGCCATCTATCCTCTGTTGTCCCCTTCTCCTCCTGCCCCAATCCCTCCCAGCATCAAGGTCTTTTCCAATGAGTCAACTCTTTGCATGAGTTGGCCAAAGTATTGGTTTCAGCTTCAGCATCAGCCCTTCCAAAAAACACCCAGGACAGATCTCCATTAGGATGGACTGGTTGGATCTCTTTACAGTCCAAGGGACTCTCAAGAGTCTTCTCCAACACCACAGTTCAAAAGAATCAATTCTTCAGCGCTCAGCTTTCTTCAAGTCCAACTTTCACATCCATACATGACCACTGGAAAAACCATAGCCTTGACTAAATGGACCTTTGTTGGCAAAGTAATGTCTCTGCTTTTCAATATGCTATCTAGGTTGGTCATAACTTTCATTCCAAGGAGTAAGCGTCTTGTAATTTCATGGCTGCAATCACTATTTGCAGTGATTTTGGAGCCAAAAAAAAAAAAAAAGTCTGACACTGTTTCCACTGTTTCCCCATCTATTTCCCATGAAGCAATGGGACCATGCCATGATCTTAGTTTACTGAATGTTGAGCTTTAAGCCAACTTTTTCACTCTCCACTTTCACTTTCATCAAGAGGCTTTTGAGTTCCTCTTCACTTATTGCCATAAGGGTGATGTCATCTGCATATCTGAGGTGATTGATATTTCTCCCAGCAATCTTGATTCCAGCTAGTGCTTCTTCCAGCCCAGCATTTCTCATGATGTACTCTGCACATAAGTTAAATAAGCAGGGTGACAATATACAGCCTTGACGTACTCCTTTTCCTCTTTGGAACCAGTCTGTTGTTCCATGTCCAGTTCTAACTGTTGCTTCCTGACCTGCATTAAGATTTCTCAAGAGGTAGGTCAGGTGGTCGGTATTCCCATCTCTTTCAGAATTTTCCACAGTTTATTGTGATCCACACAGTCAAAGGCTTTGGCATAGTCAATAAAGCAGAAATAGAGTTTTTCTGGAACTCTCTTGCTTTTTTCATGATCCAGCAGATGTTGGCAATTTGATCTCTGGTTCCTCTGCCTTTTCCAAAACCAGCATGAACATCTGGAAATTCACGGTTCACATACTGCTGAAGCCTGGCTTACAGAATTTTGAGCAGTACTCTACTAGCATGTGAGATGAGTACAATTGTGTGGTAGTTTGAGCATTCTTTGGTATTGCCTTTCTTTGGGTTTGGAATGAAAACTGATATTTTCCAGTCCTGTGGCCACTGCTGAGTTTTCCAAATTTACTGGCACATTGAGTGCAGCAATTTCACATCATCATCTTCCAGGATTTGAAATAGCCCAGCTGGAATTCCATCACCTCCACTAGCTTTGTTCATAGTGATGGTTTCTAAGGCCCACTTGACTTCACATTCCAGGATGTCTGATTCTAGGTGAATTATCACACCATCGTAATTATCTTGGTTATGAAGATTTTTTTCTAAAGTTCTTCGGTATATTCTTGCTACCTCTTCTTTATATCTTCTTCTTCTGTTAGGTCCATACCATTTCTGTCCTTTATTAAGCCCATCTTTGCATAAAATGTTCCTTTGGTATTTCTAATTTTCTTGAAGAGATCTCTAGTCTTTCCCATTCTGTTGTTTTCCTCTATTTCTTTTCATTGCTCACTGAGGAAGGCTTTCTTATCTCTCCTTGCTATTCTTTGGAACTCTGCATTCATATGCTTATATCTTTCCTTTTCTCCTTTGCTTTTCACTTCTCTTCTTTTCACAGCTATTTGTAAGGCCTCCCCAGACAGCCATTTTGCTTTTTTGCATTTGTTTTCTGTGGGGATGGTCTTGATCCCTGTCTCCCTACAATGTCAGGAACCTCCATCCATAGTTCATTAGGCACTCTATCAGATCTAGTCCCTTCAATCTATTTCTCACTTCCACTGTATAATCATAAGGGATTTGATTTAGGTCATACCTGAATGGTCTAGTGGTTTTCCCTACTTTCTTTAATTTCAGTCTGAATTTGGCAATAAGGAGTTCATGATCTGAGCCACAGTCAGTTCCCAGTCTTGTTTTTGCTGACTGTATTGAGCTTCTCCATCTTTGCTGCAAAGAATATAATCAATCTGATTTTGGTGTTGACCATCTGGTGATGTCCATGTGTAGAGTCTTCTCTTTTGTTGTTGGAAGAGGATGTTTGCTATGACCAGTGTGTTCTCTTGGCAAAACTCTATTAGCCTTTGCCCTGCTTCATTCCATAATCCAAGGCCAAATTTGCCTGTTACTCCAGGTGTTTCTTGACTTCCTACTTTTGCATTCCAGTCCCCTATAATGAGAAGGATATCTTTTTGGGGTGTTAGTTCTGAAAGGTCTCTTATGTCTTCATAGAACTGTTCAACTTCAGCTTCTTCAGCATTACTGGTTGGGGCATAAGCTTGGATTATGGTGATATTGAATGGTTTGCCTTGGAAATGAACAGAGATCATTCTGTTGTTTTTGAGATTGCATCCAAGAACTACATTTTGGACTCTTTTGTTGACCATGATGGCTACTCCATTTCTTCTAAGGGATTCCTGCCCAAAGTAGTAGATATAATGGTCATCTGTGTTAAATTCACCCATTCCCGTCCATTTTAGTTTGCTGATTCCTAGAATGTCGACATTCACTCTTGCCATCTCGTTTGACCACTTTCAATTTGCTTTGATTCATGGACCTGACATTCCAGGTTCCTATGCAATAAGCTGAAACTCCAGCACATTGGCCACCTCATGCAAAGAATTGACTCATTGGAAAAGACTCTGATGCTGGGAGGGATTGGGGGCAAGAGGAGAAGGGGACGACAGAAGATGAGATGGCTGGATGGCATCACTGACTCAATGGACATAAGTCTCAGTGAACTCCGGGAGTTGGTGATGGACAGGGAGGCCTGGCGTGCTGCGATTCATGGGGTCGCAGAGAGTCGGACACGACTGAGCGACTGATCTGATCTGATCTGATCTGATGCAATATTGCTCTTTACAGCTTTGGACCTTGGTTCTATCACCAGTCACATCCACAACTGGGTATTGTTTTTGCATTGGCTCCATCCCTTCATTCTTTCTGGAGTTATTTCTCCACTGATCTCCAGTAGTATATTGGGTACCTACCGACCTGGGGAGTTCCCCTTTCAGTAGCCTATCATTTTGCCTTTTCATACTATTCATGGGGTTCTCAAGGCAAGAAAACTGAAGTTGTTTGTCATTCCCTTCTCCAGTGGACCACCTTCTTTGTTAGATTTACTGATTTTTTGTCTATTGATTCTCTTAGATTTTCTGTCTAAAAAATCATAACTAAAAAAGGGTGGATTTTTTTGTCTCCTTACCAATTATCACACTCTCTTTTTTTCCCTCTTTTATTATTGCATGAGCCAGGACCTCAGTAACATGTTACCAGAAGTGGCAAAAGTGAATCTGTATGTTGGGCTTCCCTGGTGGCTCAGATGGCAAAAAAAATTTGCCTGCAATGTGGAAGACAAGGGTTCATTCCCTGGATTAGGAAGATTCCTTGGAAGTGGACATGGCCATCCATTCCAGTCTTCTTGCCTAGAGAATTCCATGGACAGAGGAGCCTGGCAGACTATGGTATATGGGATTGCAAAGAGTCATGACAAAGCAACTAAGCACAGCACAAGTCAGAATTTTAATACAGTTGCATTTATTTTTCGTACTTAAGGAAGATTTTTGGAGATACTGGCCACTGGGAGAAGCTAGATTATTATTATTTTTTTTTTATAATAGCCTTCTCATGATTGTTCTCCTACAGCCTGTATTGTGACACCTTTGGTGTAGGGTGACTGGGACTTGATAATCTTGCCAAGGGCCGTTGGTACCTATGTCATTATTTTATTTTTTAACAAATTTTATTATTATTATTATTATTTTTACTTTACAATATTGTATTGGTTTTGCCGTACATCAACATGCATCTGCCATGGGTGTACACATGTTCCCCATCCTGAACCCCCCCTCCCTCCTCCCTCCCCATACCATCCCTCTGGGTCATCCCAGTGCACCAGCTCCAGGCTTCCTGTATCCTGCATCGAAGCTGAACTGGTGATTCATTTCTTATATGATTATTTTAAATTATAATAAAAGCATGGCATTGTGTTAAGCTGTAAGGCCTCTGAAAAGCATAGAGCAGTTGATATTATAATAATATTTTACATGTGTAATAACGATTGCTTACAAGGTTGTGACTTGGCTATGGACATGTATGTATTATGTGATGCACTTGAAACTCAAATTCTGTTTACAATATAGGAAAACCATCCTTTGCACGGCAAATATGTCTGCTAGATAAACGATTTTTCTTTTGCTGTAGGAAAGGTGATACTTGTGTCCCAAATTGAGCAATTACATTTCTTTCATAATCTTTACTCCAGTATTTTCTGTAGGTCATTTGTGCATAAGTCCTATATGTTGGACTCTCCTGGTGGCTCAGTTTAGTTCAGTTCAGATTCTCAGTCATGTCCAACTCTTTGTGGCCCCATGGACTGCAGGATGCCAGGCCTCCCTGTCCATCACCAACTCCAGGAGTTATTCAAACTCACGTCCATTGAGTCAGTGATGCCATTCAACCATCTCATCCGCTGTTGTCCCCTTTTCCTCCTGCCTTCAATCTTTCCCAGCATCAGGGTCTTTTTCAATATGAGTCAGTTCTTCACATCAGGTGACCAAAGTATTGGGGTTTCAGCATTAGCATCAGTCCTTCCAGTGAATATTCAGGACTGATTTCCTTTAGGATGGACTGGTTGGATCTCCTTGCAGTCCAAGGGACTCTCAAGAGTCTTCTCCAACACCACAGTTCAAAAGCATCAATTCTCTGGTGCTCAGGTTTCTTTATAGTCCAATTCTCACATCCATACATGACCACTGGAAAAACCATAGCCTTGACTAGACGAACCTTTGTTGGCAAAGTAATGTCTCTGCTTTTGAATATGCTATCTAGGTTGGTCATAACTTTTCTTCCAAGGAGCAAACATCTTCTAATTTCATGGCTGCAGTCGCCATCTGCAGTGATTTGGGAGCCCCCCAAAATAAAGTCTTTCACTATTTACACTGTTTTCCATTTATTTACTATGAAGTGATGGGACCAGATGCCATGATCTTAATTTTCTGTATGTTGAGTTTTAAGCCAACATTTTCACTCCCTCTTTCAACTTTCATCAAGAGGCTCTTTATTTCTTCTTCACTTTCTGCTGTAAAGATAGTGTCATCTGCATATCTGAGGTTATTCAGATGGTAAAGAATCTGCCTGCTATGCAGGAGACCCAGGTTCAATTCCTGCATCAGGAAGAACCCCTGGAGAAGGGAACTGCAACCTACTTCAGTATTCTTGCCTGGAGAATTCCATGGACAGAGGAGCCTGATGGGCTACAGTCCATGGGGTTGTAAAGATTTGGACACAACTGATTGACTAACACTTCCTTCCTTCCTATTCTCTCAAAAGATCAACTGATGGCAGTTATTTATGATATTAAAGACCCACAATTTTTTGGTACTCTTGCCTTTTCCTGTCTTTTTATTCAAGCGATTTGGAGATTAAAAGAAAACGGATGCCAATAGTTCTTGCTTTGCATCTAGTCTATCTCATAACTTTCTAATCTAAGATATATATTCCTTTCTGTAGGAGTCTAGTCTTTCTTCTCTATGGTTTTTAACCCAATCTTCCATACTTTATTCTGAATACTTTTCTCACATTCAATATATCTGCCAAATCAGACTAGTCACTTCAAGAAATCAAAAATCTTGGCATTTTACTCCCCCTGATTTATGAACTATTTTTACTTTCCTTCTTTGAATATTAACATTTATCAATCTTACAAGAATATTACAAGATCCAGAGAAACATGTTCCTTCAGTGAAAATGTATGGTTGCACCCTTCTCCCATTAACATTTCATTTATTTTTCCTTTAAGGATTCTATTCAATTTAGCCAATGTTTATACTTTGTTGCTAAGTAGAAGAACTCAGGTTTCATAGGATAGAACAGCTACATCAAATTTTTTTAACAGTTTTATTGAGATGCCATGCCATTAAATTTACCCATTTAAAGTATACAATTTGATGGCTTGTAAAAAGCATATTCCTTGAGTTGAGCAATCATGTGACAACCTAATTTTAGAACATATCAGATCAGAGATCAGATCAGTCGCTCAGTCGTGTCCGACTCTTTGCGACCCCATGAATTGCAGTACGCCAGGCCTCCCTGTCCATCACCAACTCCCGGAGTTCACCCAAACTCCTGTCCATCAAGTCGGTCATGCCATCCAGCCATCTCATCCTCTGTCGTCCCCTTCTCCTCCTGCCTCCAGTCCCTCCCAGCATCAGAGTCTTTTCCAATGAGTCAACTCTTCGCATGAGGTGGCCAAAGTACTGGAGTTTCAGCTTTAGCATCATTCCTTCCAAAGAAATCCCAGGGCTGATCTCCTCCAGAATGGACTGGTTGGATCTCCTTGCAGTCCAAGGGACTCTCAAGAGTCTACTCCAACACCACAGTTCAAAAGCATCAATTCTTTGGCGCTCAGCCTTCTTCACAGTCCAAGTCTCCCATCCATACATGACCACAGGAAAAACCATAGCCTTGACTAGACGGACCTTTGTTGGCAAAGTAATGTCTCTGCTTTTGAATATGCTATCTAGGTTGGTCATAACTTTCCTTCCAAGGCTTAAGTGTCTTTTAATTTCATGGCTGCAGTCACCATCTGTAGTGATTTTGGAGCCCAGAAAAATAAAGTCTGACATTGTTTCCAGTGTTTCCCCTTCTATTTCCCATGAAGTGATGGGACCGGATGCCATGATCTTCGTTTTCTGAATGTTGAGCTTTAAGCCAACTTTTTCACTCTCCACTTTCACTTTCATCAAGAGGCTTTTGAATTCCTCTTCACTTTCTGCCATAAGGGTGGTGTCATCTGCATATCTGAGGTTATTGATATTTCTCCCGGCAATCTTGATTCCAGCTTGTGTTTCTTCCAGTCCAGTGTTTCTCATGATGTACTCTGCATATAAGTTAAATAAACAGGGTGACAATATATAGCCTTGACGTACTCCTTTTCCTATTTGGAACCAGTCTGTTGTTCCATGTCTAGTTCTAACTGTTGCTTCCTGACCTGCATCCAAATTTCTCAAGAGGCATATCAGGTGGTCCAGTATTACCATCCACAAAAGAAACTTTATACTTATTAGCAGTCATTCTTCATCTCCCCAGTGGCCAAACTCCAGGCAACTACTAAGCTACTTTCTGTCTCTATAAATTTACCCATTCGGGACATTTTACATAAATAGAATCATATAGTATGTGACCATTTTCTTTTAATTACAATTTTCATAATATGTTCAAGTTTCATCCATGTCATTCAGTCTTTCATTCTTTTCTATTACTGATGAATAATCCATTGAATAGATATTCCACAATTTATTATCCATTCACTGTTGGTGAAAATTTGTTTCTACATTTTGCTACTTGCCATTTTCTGTTTTCTGTATTCTTCCTAGTGGATGTGAAATAGTATGTCATTGTTTTGTGGGTTGTTTTTTAACTTCTCTTGTGATCTTTATAACACAGAATTATTTAATTTTGCTAAAGTCTAATTATTTTGTTTTTATTTTGTCACTTGGGCTTTTAGTGTCATATCTAAGAAGCCATTAGTTACCCCAAGGTCATAAAGATTTACTTCTATGTTTTCCTCTAAGATTTTCTAATATAGTTTTATCCCTTACACATGTGTCTATGATCCAATTTTTAGTTGATTCTTTTGTATGATGTAAGGTAGGATTGCAGTTTCTTTTTTTTTATGTAGTAACTCAATAGTTTCAACACCATTTGTTGAAAATACGATTCTTTTTACATTAAAATATCTTGGCATAATTGTTAAAACTTAATTCATCATAAATGGAAGAGTTTACTTCTGGACTTTTATATTCAACTGATCTAATTATCTTTATGCAGGAGACACAGGAGATGCAGGTTGGATTCTTGGGCTTGGAAAATCCCCTGAAGTAGGAAATAGGAAGCCTTCTCCATTATTCTTCCCTGGGAAATCCCATGGACAGAGGAGGCTGTGGGCTACAGTCCATGGGGTCCCATTGAGTTGGACATAACTAAGCACATGACACATGTCTTCATGTGGAATCATCAGTCTCATTTATCTTTAGGTCAGTACCACTCTGTTTTAATTACTGCAGCTTTGTAGTAAATTGTGAAATTAGAAAATGTGAGTCCAGGAACTTGGTTCTTTTTCAATAAAGTTTGGCTGGGTTCTTTAAATTTCCATGTGAATTTTAAGATCTGACTGTCAATTTATTTTTATTTTTTTAAAAAAGTCAGCTAGAATTTCAATTGGAATTATGCTGAACCTGTAGACTGATTTGGGGAATATTGTCATCTTAATAATATTAAGTCTATTTTATCCGTGAATGTGGGATGATATTCCATTTATTTAGATTTAAATTTTTTTAACATTTTTGCAGCTTTTAGTGTACAAGTCTTACAGTTTTTAACTGCACTGATTGCTAAATATTTTATTTTTCATATTATTATACATGGAATTGACTACTTAACTTTATTTTTGAATTGTTCATTGCTAGTTTCAGTTCAGTCTCTCAGTCATGTCTGACTCTTTGCGACCCCATGAACCTCAGCACGCCAGGCCTCTGTGTCCATCACCAACTCCCGGAGTCCACCCAAACCCAGGTCCATCGAGTTGGTGATGCCATCCAACCATCTCATCCTCTGTTGTCCCCTTCTCCTCCTGCCCTCAGTCTTTCCTAGCATCAGGGTCTTCTATAATGAATCAGCTCTTCGCATCAGGTGGCCAAAGAGTTGGAGTTTCAGCTTCAACATCAGTCTTTCCAAAGAATACCCAGGACTGATCTCCTTTAGGATGGACTGATTGGATCTCCTTGCAGTCCAAGGGACTCTCAAGAGTCCTCTACAGAGATACAATTAAATTTTGTACAATGATCTTGTACCTTGCAACTTTGCTGAACTTGTTTATTAGTTCTAATAGTTTTTGTGAATTTCTTAGAATTTTCTATATACAAATCACATTGCCTAAAAATAAAGATGATTACTTCTTTCTTTACAATGTAAATGCCTTTATTTATTTTTCTTGTCTAATTCCTGTAAATAAAACCCACAGTGTATGTTGAATAGAAGTGATGAGAGCAATATCTTGATCTCGTTCATGAACCTCCTAGGTATTCAGTCTTTCACTATTAAGTATAATGCTACCTATAGGGTTTTTATATAATTTTATTTATTTGTTGCTGTGTTGGGTCTTTGTTGTTGTAAGGGCTTTTTTCTAATTGTGGTGAGCAGGGGTTACTTTCCAGTTGCAGTGCACAAGATTCTCATTGCGGTGGCTTCTCTTGTGGGCATGGACTCTAGGGCACTTGGGCTTCAATGGTTGCAGCACATGGGCTCAGTAGTTGGGCTCTCGGGCTCAGTAGCACAGGCTCAGTAGCTGTGGCACATGGACTTAGATTCTCTACAAGGTATGAGATCTTCCTGGATCAGGAATCAAACCCATGTCTCTTGCATTGGCTGGTGTCTTCTTTATACCTGAATCACCAGGGAAGCCCAGCTACAGGTTTTTTATGATGCTTTTTACCAGATTGAAGAAATTCCATTCTCTTCCTTGATTGCTGAGTGTTCTTATCATAAAAGTGTGTTGCATGCTGTCAAATACTTTATCTGTGTCTATGGAAACCATCATGTGGAGTTTATTCTTTATTATATTAATATGGCATGTTATTTTTCTAAGAGTGCTATAGCAACATACCATACCTCTTTGGCTGATGTAAAGATACATTTGCCAAATAACATTATATGTTCTGAGATATGGACATATTTTATTTTTATAGGAGACACCACTGTTTCCACCATGTATGGTTCAATGTATTGACTGACTTTTTGGAAGTTGAAACAAACTTGAATTATTGTATTCCTGGGGTAATTCCCTCATGGTCTTGGTGGTTAATCTCTTTTATATGTTTACTGGATTTTGTTTACTAGTATTTTGTTGAGCAGTTTTGTGTTTCTATTTGTAAAAAATATTTTTTGTATCCAGCGTTCATTTCTTGTGATTTATTTGCCTGAATTTTGCTATTGAAATGATAATGAATTAAGAAGTACTTACTTATCCCTTCCCCACATTCTCCTCTTCTTTTCTGAAAGTATTTTTGAAAGTATGGCAATCATTCTATTCTTTAAATGTTTGAGAGAACTCATGAATGATGTGTTCTAGGACTTGGCTCTTCTGGAGCTGTGTATGCTTTGATATGTTGCATTTCTGCTCACATATTATCAAATTTTCAAACTTATCTTATGATTTCTTCTTTGACTTATTGGTAATTTTTGAGAGTATTATTCATTTTCCAACACAAATGAACTTCAAAAATTTTGTTCTATTATCAATTTCTTGTTAAGTTATATATGTTTGGAGAATATGCTTGGCATGATTCCATTCTTTTAAAATTATTGAGGCTTATTTTATGGCCTGGAATACAGTCATTTCTAGAGAATGTTCTATGTGCATTTAAAAAGAATGTGTGTTCATTTTTGTTGTGTGGATTCTTCTATAAATGTCTGTTGGTCTAGATATTATAGAAGATTCTTGTTGACCTTAGGCCTTGTTGTACTATCCTTTACTAAAAGTGGATTGATTGATTCTCTAACAATTAGTTTTACAATTTCAATTCAATCAGTTTTTATTTCAACTATTCTGGGGTTCTGTTGTTATATCTGTATATGAAATGATTCCTACATCATCAAAAATGCCCCCTTTGTTACTATTACAAATGTTTATCTATTTCCTTTTGTTAGTTTGATTACCCAGATTTATTTGGTTATTGTTTATATGGTATATCTTTTCCTAAACTTTCTTTTTTTTTTTTTTTTTGAAATAAAAGTTAATTTACAACATTGTGTTAGTCGCAGCAAACTGATTCAGTAATTTTTTTCAGATTATATTTCATTGCCAGTTATTGCAAGATATTGAATATAATTCCTTGTACAGTACAGTTCAATTCAGTTCAGTTGTTCAGTCGTGTCCAAATATTTGTGACCCCCACGGACCGCAGCATGCCAGGCTTCCCTGTCCATCAGGAACTCCTGGAGCTTATACAAACTCATCTCCATTGAGTCCGTGATGCCCTTCAACCATCTCCTCCTCTGTTGTCCCCTTCTCCTCCTGCCCTCAATCATTCTCAACATCAGTTCTGTTCAGTTCAGTCATTCAGTCATGTCCAACTCTTTGTGACCCCATGAACAGCAGCACACCAAGCCTCCTTTGTCCATCACCAACTCCCGGAATTCAGCCAAACCCATGCCCATTGAATTGGAGATGCCATCCAACCATTTAATCCTCTGTCATCCCCTTATCCTTCTGCCCTCAATCTTTCCCATCATAGGGTCTTCTATAATGAGTCAAGTCTTCGCATCAGTTGGCCAAAGTATTGGAGTTTCAGCTTCAACATCAGTTCCACCAATGAACACCCAGGACTGACCTCCTTTAGGATGGACTGGTTGGATCTCCTTGCATTCCAAGGGAACTTCAAGAGTCTTCTCCAACACCACAGTTAAAGAGCATCAATTCTTCGGTGCTCAGTTTTCTTCACAGTCCAACTCTCACATTCATACATGACCACTGGAAAAACCATAGCCTTGACTAGATGGACTTATGTTGACAAAGTGATGTCTCTGCTTTTTATATGCTCTCTAGGTTGGTCATAACTTTCCTTCCAAGGAGTAAGTGTCTTTTAATTTCATGGCTGAAGTCACCATCTGCAGTGATTTTAAAGCCCAGAAAATAAAGTCAGCCACTGCTTCCACTGTTTCTCCATGTATTTGCCATGAAGCGATGGGACTGGATGCCATGATTTTTGTTTTCTGAATGTTGAGGTTTAAGCCAACTTTTTCACTCTCCTCTTTCACTTTGATCAAGAGGCTTTTGAGTTCCTCTTCACTTTCTGCCATAGGGTGGTGTTTTCTGCATATCTGAGGTGATTGATATTTCTCCTGGCAATCTTGATTCCAGCTTGTGCTTCTTCCAGCCCAGCACTTCTCGTGATGTACTCTGCATATAAGTTAAATAAGCAGGGTAACAATATACAGCCTTGGTGTACTCTTTTTCCTTTTTGAAACCAGTTTATTTTCAAATGACTCAGCTCTTTGCATCAGGTGGCCAAAGTATTGGAGTTTCAGCTTCAACATCAGCCCTTCCAATGAACACCCAGGTCTGATCTCCTTTAGGATGAACTGGTTGGATGTTCTTGCCATCCAAAGGACTCTCAAGAGTCTTCTCCAACACCATAGTCCAAAAACATCAATTCTTTGGCACTCATCTTTCTATACAGTCCAACTCACATCCATACCTGACTACTGGAAAAACCATAGCCTTGACTAGATGGCCTTTGTTGGCAAAGTAATGTCTCAGCTCTTTAATATGCTGTCTAATAACTTTCCATCCAAGGAGCAAGCGTCTTTTAATTTCATGGCTGCAGTCACCATTTGCAGTGATTTTGGATCACTAAAATATAAAGTCTGCCACTCTGTCCACTGTTTCCCCATTTATTTGCAATGACATGATAGGAACGGATGCCATGATCTTAGTTTTCTGAATGTTGAGCTTTAAGCCAACTTTTTCACTCTCTTTAACTTTCATCAAAAGGCTCTTTAGTTCTTCTTCGCTTTCCACCATAAGGGTGGGTCATCTGCATATCTGAGGTTATTGATATTTCTCCTAGCAATCTTGATTCCATCTTGTGCTTCACGCAGCCCAGCGTTTCTCATGATGTACTCTGCATATATGTTAAATAAACAGGGTGACAATATACAGCTTAGACATACTCCTTTTCCTACTTGGAACCAGTCTGTTGTTCCATATCAAGTTCTAACTGTTGCTTCCTGACCTGCACACAGATTTCTCAGGAGGCAGGTCAGACGGTCTGGTATTACCATCTCTTTCAGAATTTTTCACAGTTTATTGTGATCCATAGAGTTAAAGGCTTTGGCATAGTCAACAGATCATAGATTTTTTTTTCTGGAGCTCTGAAGCTTTTTCAATGATCCAGAGGATGTTGGCAATTCGATCTCTGCTTCCTCTGCTTTTTCTAAAATTACTTGAACACCTGTAAGTTTACAGTTCATGTATTGTTGAAGCTGGCTTGGAGAATTTTGAGCATTACTTTGCTAGCGTGTTATGAAGAAGAAGAAGAAGTGAAGTTGCTCAGTCATGTCCGACTCTTTGAGACCCCATGGACTGTAGTCTGCCAGGCTCCTCCTTCCATGGGATTTTCCAGGCAAGAATACTGGAGTGGGTTGCCATTTCCTTCTTCAGGGGATCTTCCCAACCAAGGGATCCAACCCGGGTCTCCTGCATTGCAGGCAGATGCTTTTACCATCTGAGCCACCAGGGAAGTCCTGGTGTGAGATGGGTGTGAGATGAATTTGAGATGAGTGCAATTGTGCAGTAGTTTGAGACTTCTTTGGCATTGCCTTTATTTGGGATTGGAATGAAAACTGACTTTTCCAGTCATTTGGACTCTGCTGAGTTTTCCAAATTTGCTGGCATATTGAGTGCAGCACTTTCACAGCATCATCTTTTAGGATTTGAAATAGCTCAACTGGAATTCCATCACCTCCACTAGCTTTGTTTGTAGTGATGCTTCCTAAGGCCCACTTGACTTCACATTCCAGGATGTCTGGCTCTAGGTGAGTGATCACACCATTGTGATTATCTGGGTTGTGAAGATCTTTTTTGTACAGTTCTTCTGTGTATTCTTGCCACCTCTGCTTTTGCTTCTGTTAGGTCCATACCATTTCTGTCCTTTATTGAGCCCATCTTTGCATGAAATGTTCCCTTGGTATCTCTAATTTACTTGAAGAGATCTCTAGTCTTTCCCATTCTGTTGTTTTCCTCTAGTTTTTTGCACTGATCACTGAGGAAGGCTATCTTATCTTTCCTTGCTATTCTTTGGAACTCTGCATTCAAATGAATACATCTTTCCTTTTCTCCTTTGCTTTTCACTTCTCTTCTTTTCACAGCTTTTTGTAAGGCCTCCCCAGACAGCCATTTGGCTTTTTTGCATTTCTTTTTCTTGGGGATGGTCTTGATCCCTGTCTCCTGTACAATGTCATGAACCTTCATCCATAGTTCATCAGGCACTCTGTCTATCATATCTAGTACCTTAAATCTATTTCTCACTTTCATTGTATAATCATAAGGGATTTGATTTAGTTCATACCTTAATGGTCTAGTGGTTTTCCCTACTTTTTCATTTTAAGTCTGAATTTGGCAATAAGGAGTACATGATCTGAGCCACATGTCAGCTCCCAGACTTGTTTTTGCTGATGAAGAAGACTGTATAGAGCTTCTCCATCTTTGGCTGCAAAGAGTATAATCAACCTGATTTTGGTGTTTTCTGTCTGGTGATGTCCTTGTGTAGAGTCATCTCTTGCATTGTTGGAAGAGGGTGTTTGCTATGACCACTGCGTTCTCTTGGCAAAACTCTGTTAGCCTTTGCCCTGCTTCATTCTGTACTCCAAGACCAAATTTTCCTGTTACTCCAGGTGTTTCTTGACTGCCTACTTTTGCATTCCAGTCCCCTATAACAAAAAGGACATCTTTTTGGCTCTTATAATTCCTTGTGCTATACAGTAAATCTTGTTGTTTAGCTATTTCATGTATAGTAGCTTTTATCTGTTATTCTCATGTTCTTAATACCTCTCCTCTTTGGTAGCCATAAGTTTGTTTTCAAACTTCCTTCATAGCTTTCAGTTAAGAACCTGCCTGCAATGCCAGAGGCCCAGGTTTGATTCCTGAGTCAGGAAGATATCCTGGAGAAGGGAATGTAACCCACTCCAGTATTCTTGCCTGGAGAATTTCATGAACAGAGAAGCCTGGCAGGTGACACTTCATGGGGTTGCAAAAGTTGGACATGACTTAGTGACTAAACCATCACAAGTTTGTTTTCTCTGTGTGAGTCTGTTTTGATTTTCAATTATTTTCTTTTCATTTGAATCTAAAGTATGTTTTTTATAGATGTACATAGTTGGAGATAGTGAAAGACAGAAAAGCCTATGTGCTGCAGTAGATTAGTCACAAAAAGTCAGACATGACTTAACACTGAACAACAGCAACAACAAATGGTTGTTTGATGCATTTTTGTTCATTCTGCCAAAAGCTATGTTTCAACTGGAGGGTCTAATCCCTTTAAATAAATATGATTTCTGATAATTAAGCTTCACATATTCCATTTTGCTAATTATTTTCCATAATTTTTTGTCTCTGTCTATCCCTCATCACCACTTTGTGTTCAATGGATATATTTTAGTGTATCATGTAATTACCTTCATGTTCCACTTACAATATTTTAGGTGTTTTCTTAGTCATTCTCTGAAGATAAAGTTAACAACATAATTTAAAGCAATCTACATTAATATTGTTAGTTATATTTACAAATACAGTCAACTTTACTGGGCTCTTTCTTGCTTTGTGCAAATCTGATTTATCATCTGATGCCTTTACAATTTATCCTAAAAAGCTACCCTTGTATTTCTCATAAGACACATTTGCTAGTGACACATTCTCTCTTTGTGTCTATCATTTTAAAGAATAGCTTTTCTGTATATGGAATTCTTGGTAGACAGTTTTTCTTTTTCTTTCAAAATTTTGAATGCCACACCACTGCCTCTGGTCTTCAATTTTTTCTGATGGAAAGTCAGCTAAAGATTATTAAAGATCTCTTGTGTCTTGTGTAATTTTTCTTGCCTTTTTTTCAAGATGATCCATCTTTGGCTACTGACAGTTTGACTATAACGGGCCATGGTGTGGTTGTCCTAGAACTTAACTTATTTGTGTTTTGCCAAACTTCTTGAATGTATAGAATAATATTTTAAGTAATAAAATTTGGAAAGTTTTTTGTCAATATTTCCTCAAATATTTTTTCTTCTCCATTTTTTTCCCTTATCTTCTTCTCATACTCTCAGTATATGTTGGTACATTTTTTGGTATGACAAAAGATTTTGAGACTCTATCTAAATTTTAGCCTTCCTTTTTCTTGTTGTTCCTCAAACTGGATGATTTCAAATGAACTAGCTCCAAGTTCATGGATTCTTTCTTCCACCAGTCCAAATCTTCTGTAGATCTCTAAAGAATTTATCTTATTTTGTACTTTTCAACTCTAGATTGTCTATTTGCTTCTTTTATAATTTCTATCTACCAATGTATGGTATTAGTGAGACACTGTGGCTATAATTCATTTTAATTCTTTAGATATGGTTTACTTTAGTTGTTTCATCATATTTATAATGACTGATTTAAACTCTTTGTTTATTAAGTTCAACATCTGGACCCCTTCTGGGTCAGTTGCTATATACTGCTTATTCCCCCAGTGTATGGGCCATACTTTTCTGTTACGTTATGAGTTTTGTTTTATTTTTTTTAGAGGAAAGTTGGACATTTTACATCTTTAAATATATCTTAATGTGGAAATTCTGGAACTCAAGCCCCGCTTTCAGAGTTTGATGCTGTGGCTGCTTTGTTGTTGTTGTATTCATATTTAGTTAGTTAATGATTTTTTTGAACTAACCTGTAAGGTTTGCCTTTCCTGTAGTGTGTAGCCAAAATTTCCCCTTGGTTAACTTAGTAATCAGTTAATGATTGGTCAAAGATTTCCTTAATTTCCTTGAACCAATAAGTCTTCCACTCTTTACTGAGAAGCTCTGTTCGCTGGGATTTACCATCAACACTCAAATTTTACAATCTCACATATTCTTTACTTCTTACCTGGGCAAAGCTTCAAAATCAGCTAGTGGTGAGAGACTGAAAGATTTTCAGTCTTTTACTAGGGATGCACCCAGTCCTGTATATGTGTATGAACTTTTAAAACTCCAGAAATATATCAGAGCTTTTCAAAACTCCTTTGGACATCTTGTTCCATAGATCTTCCTTTTAAATTTTTAGCCAAGTTCTTATTTAACCTAAATAGATATTGCAGTCTTAAGCAGCTCTCATGTTAAACAGTTTTTGCTGAATATTTTCCACAAACACTTTGGGAATAGGTATTTTCTTGCAGGGGAAATTCCTAATCTGGTAAAGTAAGAACAACATGCTATAAGTGGGACTTTTCCAGAGAGCTGTTAAATAGATCAAATAGTGACAATGATCTAGGGTTGGACCTTCTCAAGATCCAAACCTGGTCTTCTATTCCAACAGTTACATAACTTCTGGTTTTCACAGCTACTATGGTTGCAAGGTTGTTGGTTTTCAGTTTAGCAGAGCTGAGGATGGTGAGATGGGAAGAAATAAGGTTATAAGTCCATAAACTCTGTTGCTCTTACCAAAAGTCATCAATGCTTCTTGAATAAATGCTCCCCATATTTTTACAGGAGATCCCCATGAACAGAGGAGCCTGGCAAGCTAGAGTTCATGGGGTTGCAGAGAGTCAGATTTGACTGAGTGACTAAGCACATATTTTTCAAATCTTTGTCTAATTTCCAGAGTTTGAAAAAGTTGATTTTCACTATTTTTACCTATTTTCTGTTGCTTTTAGGGAGGAGTAGATTTATGAAGGCCTCACTCTACCTTTCCATATGAAGTGTTGTCTCCCACCATAGGGTGAAGGTAAGGAAGGGTGACGGTGAGGAGATACCCCTCGTCCAAGGTAAGGAGCAGCGGCTGCGCTTTGCTGGAACAGCCGTGAAGAGATATCCCATGCCCAAGGTAAGAGAAACCCAAGTAAAATGGTAGGTGTTGCAAGAGGGCATCAGAGGGCAGGCGCACTGAAACCATGGTCACAGAAAACTAGTCAATCTAATCACATTAGGACCACAGCCTTGTCTAACTCAATGAAACTAAGCCATGCCTGTGGGGCAACCCAAGATGGGCGGGTCATGGTGGAGAGGTCTGACAGAATGTGGTCCACTGGAGAAGGGAATGGCAAACCACTTCAGTATTCTTGCCTTGAGAACCCCATGAACAATATGAAAAGGCAGAATGATAGGATACTGAAAGAGGAACTCCCCAGGTCAGTAGGTGCCCAATATGCTACTGGAGATCAATGGAGAAATAACTCCAGAAAGAATGAAGGGATGGAGCCAAAGCAAAAAGAATACCCAGCTGTGGATGTGACTGGTGATAGAAGCAAGGTCCGATGCTATAAAGAGCAATATTGCATAGGAACCTGGAATGTCAGGTCCATGAATCAAGGCAAATTGGAAGTGGTCAAACAAGAGATGGCAAGAGTGAATGTCGACATTCTAGGAATCAGCAAACTAAAATGGACTGGAATGGGTGAATTTAACTCAGATGACCATTATATCTGCTATTGCAGGCAGGAATCCCTCAGAAGAAATGGAGTAGACATCACGGTCAACAAAAGAGTCTGAAATGCAGTACTTGGATGCAATCTCAAAAACGACAGAATGATCTCTGTTCATTTCCAAGGCAGATCATTCAATATCACAGTAATCCAATCTATGCCCCAACCAGTAACACTGAAGAAGCTGAAGTTGAATGATTCTATGAAGACCTACCAGACCTTTTAGAACTAACACCCAAAAAAGATATCCTTTTCATTATAGGTGACTGGAATTCAAAAGAAGGAAGTCAAGAAACACCTGGAGTAACAAGCAGATTTGGCCTTGGAATACGGAATGAAGCAGGGCAAAGACTAGTAGAGCTTTGCCAAGAAAATGCACTAGTCATAGCAAACACCCTCTTCCAACAACACAAAAGAAGACTCTACACATGGACATCACCAGATGGTCAACACCAAAATCAGATTGATTATATTCTTTGCAGCCAAAGATGGAGAAGCTCTATACAGTCAACCAAAACAAGACCAAGAGCTGACTGTGGCTTAGATCATGAACTCCTTATTGCCAAATTCAGACTGAAATTGAAGAAAGTAGGGAAAACCACTAGACCATTCAGGTATGACCTAAATCAAATCCCTTATGATTATACAGTAGAAGTGAGAAATAGATTTAAGGACCTAGATCTGATAGATAGAGTGCCTGGTGAACTATGGAATGAGGTTCATGACATTGTACAGGAGACAAGGATCAAGACCATCCACAAGGAAAAGAAATGCAAAAAAGCAAAATGGCTGCCTGGGGAGGCCTTACAAATAGCTGTGAAAAGAAGAGAAGTGAAAAGCAAAGGAGAAAAGAAAAGATATAAGCATCTGAATGTAGAGTTCCAAAGAAGAGCAAGAAGAGATAAGAAAGCCTTCCTCAGCAATCAATGCAAAGAAATAGAGGAATATAACAAAATGGGAAAGACTAGAGATCTCTTCAAGAAAACTAGAGATTCCAAGGGGACATTTCATGCAAAGATGGGCTCAATAAAGGACAGAAATGGTATGGACATAACAGAAGCAGAAGATATTAAGAAGAGGTGGCAAGAACTGTACAAAAAAGATCTTCACGACCCAGATAATCACGATGGTGTGATCACTCATCTAGAGCCAGACATCCTGGAATGTGAAGTCAAGTGGGCCTTAGGAAGCATCATTACGAACAAAGCTAGTGGAAGTGATGGAATTTCAGTGGAGCTATTTCAAATCCTGAAAGATGATGCTGTGGAAGTGCTGCACTCAATATGCCAGCAAATTTGGAAAACTCAGCAGTGGCCACAGGACTGGAAAAGTCAGTTTTCATTCCAATTCCAAAGAAAGGCAATGCCAAAGAAGTCTCAAACTACTGCACAATTGCACTCATCTTACATGCTAGTAAAGTAATGCTCAAAATTCTCCAAGCCAGGCTTCAGCAATACGTGAACCATGAACTTCCTGATGTTCAAGCTGGTTTTAGAAAAGGCAGAGGAACCAGAAATCAAATTGCCAACATCCACTGGATCATGGAAAAAGCAAGAGAGTTCCAGAAAAACATCTATTTCTGCTTTATTGACTATGCCAAAGCCTTTGACTGTGTGGATCACAATAAACTGTGGGAAATTCTGAAAGAGATGGGAATACCGACCACTTGACCTGCCTCTTGAGAAACCTATATGCAGGTCAGGAAGCAACAGTTAGAACTGGACATGAAACAACAGACTGGTTCCAAATAGGAAAAGGAGTACGTCAAGGCTGTATATTATCACCCTGCTTATTTAACTTATATGCAGATTACATCATGAGAAACGCTGGACTGGAAAAAATGCAAGCTGGAATCAAGATTGCTGGGAGAAATATCAATAACCTCAGATATGCAGATGACACCACCCTTATGGCAGTAAGTGAAGAGGAACTAAAAAGCCTCTTCATGAAAGTGAAAGTGGAGAGTGAAAAAGTTGGCTTAAAGCTCAACATTCAGAAAACGAAGATCATGGCATCCGGTTCCATCACTTCATGGGAAATAGATGGGGAAACAGTGGAAACAGTGTCAGACTTTATTTTTTGGGCTCCAAAATCATTGCAGATGGTGACTGCAACCATGAAATTAAAAGATACTTCCTCCTTGCAAGGAAAGTTATGACCAACCTAGATAGCATATTCAAAAGCAGAGACATTACTTTGCCAACAAAGGTCCGTCTAGTCAAGGCTATGGTTTTTCCTGTGGTCATGTATGGATGTGAGACTTGGACTGTGAAAAAGGCTGAGTGCTGAAGAATTGATGCTTTTGAACTGTGGTGTTGGAGAAGACTCTTGAGAGTCCCTTGGACTGCAAGGAGATCAAACCAGTCCATTCTAAAGGAGATCAGCCCTGGGATTTCTTTGGAAGGAATGATGCTAAACTGAAACTCCTGTACTTTTGCCACCTCATGCGAAAAGTTGACTCATTGGAAAAGATTCTGATGCTGGGAGAGATTGGGGGCAGGAGGAGAAGGGGACAATAGAGGATGAGATGGCTGGATGGCATCACTGACTCGATGGACATGAGTCTGAGTGAACTCCAGTAGTTGGTGATGGACAGGGAGGCCTGGCGTGCTGCAATTCATGGGGTCGCAAAGAGTCGGACATGACTGAGCTGAACTGAAAGATATTGCTCAACTAAACTGTCCATATTGGGAACTGATTTATCAAACAAGTATCAAAAAGTACTTGTTTAGAGACTAACAATACATTCAGATGAAAAAGAAGAGTCACAGACTTAAGCAAAATTAGGACTGCTTCTGCTGAGTCACTTCAGTCGTGTCTGACTCTGTGCGACCCCATAGACGGCAACCCACCAGGATGCCCCGTCCCTGGGATTCTCCAGGCAAGAACACCAGAGTGGTTTGCCATTTCCTTCTCCAATGCATGAAAGTGAAAGTGAAGTTGCTCAGTCATATCCAACCCTCAGCGACCCCATGGACTGCAGCATTCCAGGCCCCTCCATTCATGGGATTTTCCAGGCAAGAGTTCTGGAGTTGCCTAAATATGCCTAAAATATGCCTAAAAAATGCCATTGCCTAAATATAAATAGTTAAAGACCAATGTAAGATAAGATATGACAAGTCAAAAACAATCCAGGCTGGAAAACTACCTATCTTATATAGTTAAACTGGATTACCATGACTGCTGAAGTGCAGGTTACATCCATGTTCTTTAGAGTGAAAGCTGATCAAGATCCAAGACATATTTAAAAGAAAATAAGCATCATTAAGTACCTGAAGGAAATTATCCCCTTGTTGCTAGTGCTAGGATATTACAGCCTTACCAAGTGTTAAGAATAGATCTGACTGTGTGTGGAACTTGTAACTAAAGATTTTCTGAATAAATATTTCTGAATTTATACACTAAGTCACATAACTTCACCTCACATAATTCAGTGTTTCTGGTTTATAACATAACTGCCACTGGGCAGCCCAGAGAACATCAGGAAGTAAAGAAGCAATTTTCAATGGAAATCACAAAGGAATTTGTTTCAGGACACAGAATGAGGTTTTATCAGGTAGGCTAGAGTTCTGGTTTAATGTTATTATTCTTAGATATCACTGCAGTATTTTGCCAGAGGAAATAGCCAAGACACAGTTATTATATCAAAATGATTTTAAGTATTTCAACTAATATTAATCTTACTACAGCCTAACATTACATACTTCTGGAATGTCTCAGCTTCTTATGTTTGTTACAAATTTTCTTTCCATCTATTAATACAGGTAGTTTTTCAAATATATTATTTCTTAAATAAAATACTTTCTTTTAGGTTTTTTGTCCAATCAATCAGCAAAAGTTTGCCTAAATATATATTTTTCAAACAATTTAATGCTGGATATAAATCCAAAATTTTCTTCAAAATGACTATTTAATTAATCAGAATTAACAATAACAAAATTACTGGTCTTTATCCTCTATAGATGACTTGTATGGACATTTGGTAAATTGATCATGCACTGATTCTTGGTTCTGGAATTTTCTCTGTTTCAGAATCCACCATCAATGATCTTTAAAACATTGGGCAATAGTTTTTAATTCCCATAAATTTTAAGAACTAATCATTATTCAGGAAGTGATGAAATTACAGAATTCTTTAATTCAAGAGTTTTTAATAAATCACATAATCCAATTTACTCATTTCATGTATGAGGCACTATTGCCTGAAGATCTTAAGAGACATGCTAAAGATGACACAGTTTATCCTGGCTAAAATCCAGTCCTTCTCTTCCTGTAATGCTTAAATACATCCTCATAATATACTTGTTTCCCAAAATAATTGTATTTATCCATTTGTTTATTCTTATTAAAATTGAAAAAGCTCAAAGCTCAAGTATTTAAGTATAGTGGTTCTTTTTCCCTAAGAAGTCTGGAATTAGCTTGAAAATGTTAGGAAGTTCTTTACATGATTGTGGTCAAAGTTTTCAAATACATGGTTAGGAACAAAGGTAGACTGCATGATCATTACATTGCATGACACTGTTAATGATTCAAAAGTTTAAAATAATATCCAGGCAAATTTTAATCATTACCAGTGTGGAGTAGTTGAAAAATAATGATATCCTCAATGCATTAATTTCCAGACCCTGTGAAGATGTTACTTTAGATAGCAAAAGAGACTGTGTATATGACTAAAGAAATTTGAGATGGGGAGATTATCCTAGATTATCTATGTGGTTCAATCTCATCACACAAATTCTTAAAAGCAAGAACTTTCCCTGACTTCACAGAACCAGAAGTATGGCAGCATAAGAAAAACTTGACCTTATATTGCTGACTTTGAAAATCTAGAAGGGGCCACAAGCCAGGGAATGCAGGTGGCCTCTAGAAGCTGGCAAAGGCAAGGAGAGAGATTTTTTTCCTAGTGTCTCCAGAAAGGAATACAGCTCTGCTGACACCTGTATCTTAGATCAGAAGTCTAAACTAATAACTGTAAGATAATGAATTTGTGTTGTGTCAAGCCATATGTTCATGGTGGTTTGTCACAACAGCAATAGAAAGCAAATATACACCACAAATCCCCATTTAATCAACATGACAGACAACTAATTCATTACAATTACA
This sequence comes from Bubalus kerabau, assembly GCF_029407905.1. Lineage (NCBI taxonomy): Eukaryota > Metazoa > Chordata > Mammalia > Artiodactyla > Bovidae > Bubalus > Bubalus kerabau. The sequence continues at coordinate 62,015,367 of NC_073629.1, read as the reverse complement.
CCAGATTTAATTATATTTATCAAATTAGGAACATTCATTGAAATCTAATTTCAAAATAATCCAGAAATTTAAAAATAGTTTGATTATTGTTGCTATACAGTAGTAATTAACCATTCTGTTAATTTAAATTGGACAAAAAAAAAAAAAGGGTAAAAGCATTCATACAGTCTGATATCAGAAGAGAAATGATAGTATAATCAAAAAGACTTATTAAAAGAATATGAATATTTACCTTCCTATTCTGGTCTGTTTTTACAGAAAGTTATAATAAGCTAAGACAGCTGTGAAGCGACACTTGGTCTGCAGTGGAGACCTTGGCATGCCCTTGACTCAATTCTTTATAGGCCACTTAAGTCAAGACAGGTGCACATGTTTTCCTCTGAACTCTTTGAATATGTTCTATAGGTGAGCAAGATCACAAAACAACATTCTTAGCCTTTAAGACGTGACATTTACAAATGTTGGTGTATGAGGATCATTTGGTTTAAAGGAATACTATGTGTATTCGAAATTAAAATGTTCATATTTAAAAAAAATCATTTTTCCATAAAGATGTACAAAGAGAAGTTATAAAAGATATGAGTACTCTGAAATCTCCTAACTTGAGCTTTGTCTCTTCCTTTTTATTTAACAAGGAGAATGAACAATGCACAGCTCTATTCACATGTGCCCTGAGTGGATAGCTGTGTGGCATTTTATGCCAAGCTATTGACCTCCTTCAGTCTCTTTTGATCTATTTTTCCACCTTTCTTATAACCTTGATGAAAGGTTGAATGATGTGTAGAAATTGAGTTCATCCTAGAATCAATGCCATTGAGTATGCTATGTGATCTTTCAAGTATCATATACAAAAGGGGAAATCTAAGAGAAACATGGCCACTGAAGCTCTACATATTCTATTTAAGAATATTTAGATTGGATCTCACTTTTATTGCAGATTTGAATGAAGCTAAAAGTTATGGTTTAGGCTATCAAACTGTCAATTATTACATAAATGGAATATTTGCATCACTTTTTTCCAATATCTACAATAATATTTCATATATTATTTTACTAAAGAGTCACAGAGACATTTATATACATTTATTCCCATAACTCACTCTTTCTCCAGTGTCTTTAATATATGTAAATAGATGGTGAAATTGAAGCATTCCTTTAATATTAAGATTTAATAATGAATTGTTCATTGGGTTAATATATGAAATGGCTCAGTGCTTAAATCTTAAGCAATTTATATATTGACTACAAAGTTATAAGAATATTTTGTCACAAACAAAAAATTAAAAAGCTGTGATTGCTTATTTTTAAGTTGTTTTTCTCTTATTCTTCTGAATATTAGAGAGAGCCAATGCACAAAACATATCTACCCAAAACAGCTAGATGAGAGGAGCATGGCTGAAATTCTAACTAGAATGATGAGGAGGGAGGTGGGCAGTAAAGACAGGTGGAAGATGGTAGACTATTTGAAAAAACCATGCTCTGCATTTTAAAAGTTAAAACTATCACATTCTTTCCTCTCTCTCCAGGATTCTTCACACCTTCAATGCTCTAAGATCTGAAACCTGAATAGAAGATAGTTCAATCAGAGCACATATAGGCAATGACAATGACAATGTTTACATTCTCTATTCAACTTTCTTCAGAGACTTTTGGCATTCAATCACCAGAAAGTGCCCAATTAGGTATTTATCTGTTTTCAAGCTGAGATTATATTTATTTATTTGGAAAATATTCTTTTTTATATATTTTTATTATTATTTTTAATTTTATTTTATTTTTAAACTTTACATAATTGTATTAGTTTTGCCAAATATCAAAATGAATCCGCCACAGGTATACATGTGTTCCCCATCCTGAACCCTCCTCCCTCCTCCCTCCCCATTCCATCCCTCTGGGTCGTCCCAGTGCACCAGCCCCAAGCATCCAGTATCGGTGCATCGAACCTGGACTGGCAACTCGCATCATTTCATACATGAGATTGTATTTAAAAATGGAAGTGCCTCTGGGTGTTTTCATAAAGAGGAAGATAGGAAGATGGGAATTTCCATGAGATATTCATTAGAGTTTTCCTGAAATTTTATTTTATTTTATTTTTTACCACTCAACTTCAGGTACATATATTTTGGTGTATTTTTCTTTAATTCTTGTTTTTTTTTTGGGGGGGGGGTGCTCACTCAGAAAAGGTGACCCATCAGTCTCTGGAGCAAAATAGGTTGGTAGAAGTAGAAAACCACTATGATTTTGCCTGCTAATTCTAGGCTTATTTTTTATTTGTTTGTTTGGTTTTTGGTTTGTTTGGTTTTTGGTTTGTTTTGGTTATAAGTAGATTCCTCTCTTTACCTCACTGATTTTGCTGCTAAGTCACTGCAGTCGTGTCCGACTCTGTGTGACCCCATAGACAGCAGCCCACCAGGCTCCCCCGTCCCTGGGATTCTCCAGGCAAGAACACTGGAGTGGGTTGCCATTTCCTTCTCCAATGCATGAAAGTGAAAAGGGAAAGTGAAGTCGCTCAGTCATGTCCGACTCTTCGCGACCCCATGGACTGGAGCCTACCAGGCTCCTCCATCCATGGGATTTTCCAGGCAATAGTACTGGAGTGGGGTGCCATCGCCTTCTCCGTCACTGATTTTAGTTTAGTTTAATAATGTTGCCATGATTAGCTAAATAATTTGAGTTTTAAGCATATCATATTTTGTAGTTTTTCATCTTATTCAAAGATAATTCTTTTTTCCTTATCAAAATTTGATATATAAAAGCCCTGAGATTTCTTTGGAAGGAATGATGCTAAAGCTGAAACTCCAGTACTTTGGCCACCTCATGCAAAGAGTTGACTCATTGGAAAAGTCTCTGATGCTGGGAGGGACTGGGGGCAAGAGGAGAAGGGGACAACAGAGGATGAGATGGCTGGATGGCATCACTGACTCGATGGACATGAGTCTGAGTGAACTCCGGGAGTTGGTGATGGACAGGGAGGCCTGGAGTGCTGTGATTCATGGGGTCGCAGAGAGTCGGACACGACTGAGCGATTGAACTGAACTGAACTGAACTGAGATAGCATATTGAAAAGCAGAGACATTACTTTGCCAACAAAGGTCCATCTAGTCAAGGCTATGGTTTTTCCAGTGGTCATGTATGGATGTGAGAGTTGGACTGTGAAGAAAGCTGAGTGCCAAAGAATTGATGCTTTTGAACTGTGGTGTTGGAGAAGACTCTTGAGAGTCCCTTGGACTGCAAGGAGATCCAACCAGTCCATTCTGAAGGAGATCAGCCCTGGGATTTCTTTGGAAGGAATGATGCTAAAGCTGAAACTCCAGTACTTTGGCCACCTCGTGTGAAGAGTTGACTCATTGGAAAAGACTCTGATGCTGGGAGAGATTGGGGGCAGGAGGAGAAGGGGACGCCAGAGGATGAGATGGCTGGATGTCATGACTGACTCGATGGACGTGAGTCTGAGTGAACTCTGGGAGTTGGTGATGGACAAGAAGGCCTGGCATGCTGCGATTCATGAGGTCACAAAGAGTCAGGCACGACTGAGCGACTGAACTGAACTGATACCTTAGAAAGTTGGTTTAATATGTATATTCTATTTATATACTTTAATGGAGGGCCTTTTGTTATTAGGTATTGAAGATTAATGAAGATTAACAGGACACTGTTTTAGAATTAGCAGAATTTAGCAGCCCTGGCAGGAGCAGGGAATGGCAACCCACTCCAGTTCTCTTGCCTGGAAAATCCCATGGATGGAGAAGCCTGGTAGGCTGCGGTCCACGAGGTCACACAGAGTCAGATACGACTGAAGTGACTTAGAAGCAGCAGCAGCAGCAGCAGCAGCAGCTCTGGCTGCTAATGGCAATCACCAGTTGATTACTAAAAAGATAAGGTAAGGAAGTGAAATAAGCATAATTCTCTCCAAATTTGTTTCTTAAATTAGTAAACCAGAGTCCAGTATTTCTTTCTCTTTCATTTATGGGGAATTTCTTTCTCAAAGAGTGTGAAGAAGGTGTAAAGGAACAAAAAATATTTCATACTAGCTGTTAAAAATAGACAAATCTGAAATTCCTATATGTCACAGATTATTGTAGAAGGGGTGCGAGGACATTTTTTAATGGTTTAGTCACCAAACATATAGTGTTTTGTTGGTCTCCTTACTGAACACAACACAAGTTAATATTTTGTAAGGTTCAAGCAAACTAATAGGCAAGATTTCAAGGAATGGTGCAAGTGTGGATATTCAAGTACTTTCATTACCAACAATGGAAAATTTACTGAGAATGAAGATTCGTAGAGCAATGGAATCAAAGTAATCCAAATCCTGTTAGAAATTGACCTAAGGAGAATTCCAGCTAGTAAAACACACGATCAAATTATTGTGCTTATGCTTACTATATTGTGTTAAATGATGAAACCACACCTAGGGAAATAGAACAATCATAGAAAGTTCATTTGGGTTTTTCAATAAGAAGGTATGGAAAACTCTGAGTGAACATTTTGGCCAACCCATTATTTTTTCCCAAAGCATACAGTACTATCCTTGACATGAGCTCTGGGAAATAGAGACTTTTTCCATCTCACTATATTACCAATGTTATCTTGGCACCAAATTAATATTTTAACCCCTACATATTGCCCCATAGTGTCAGTTAGGCAAATCTCATTTCTTAATCAGCCTGTGGCAGTATAACAAAGGGGGGAGAGTCTGTGGTTCGGAATCAGACTCTCTGGTTGAAAAGTATGTTCTACCATATAACAAGTGATTAATCTTAGAAAATTTTCAAGTTTTTAAGCTTATACTAACTTTTTTAGAGAAATTTGCATAAGGTTTTTAATGGAGTGATGACTCAATTTGGCAATTGATGACAAGAATAAGAAAAAGTATAGAACACTTTGCCTTTGCATATGAAACTAAGTATTCCTAGGTTAAGAAAGAGCAAGAGGTAGTAACAAAGGCTACTAAAAAAAAAAAAAAATCCAGGCATTAAAATAGTAGTCTGACTATACCAAGTCATGGAATATTTAGTCTTGAAGCAAATATAATTTTGAAAGTCTTACACTGGGAAAACAGGAATGATATCTTAAACAATATATAAAGGAAGATAGCACACCATGATAGAATAAGTGAAAAGAAGATTTTGTTTAATTCAAGTTATGGAAAAAGAAGTTTGCTGATAAAGTAAAATCTAGATTAAAACTGGTCAGACACTGGGCAAACAGATTTAATGTAAAATGCAGTAACATTTGACCTAACCTAAATGGTTAAGCCTCATACAGGATTATTTTCCCCAAATGTCTGTACAGATAATTCTCAAACTCAGATGTAAATGAGTCACAATCAAGAAAATCAATATATTTATCAATTTGGTTGTAATGAATCCTGTTATCCTTTTTCCCAAACCCCAAAATGTTTTAATGTCCGTGTCTTAGGGAAAAGAATTTGTCTTCAAACCCACAGACTCATGATGTTGTTAAATATGGACTTGGAGCTCAAGAAACCTCCTGGGACTGGTGGGCTTGTGGTTGACAATGTCTTGACCAAGGTTTAAGACAATGTACAAATGATGAGTCTCTGGAAATGCTTCTTCCTAAAACCAGATGTTGGAAATGGAAGGAGAAGGGGAGAGATATTTCCATATTTTAGGAAAATATTTAACTTGATAAGTAGCACTAAGCATGAATAAACAAGTAATATTTAGAAGTTTTGTGTGTGTGTGTGTGTGTGTGTGTGTTTTCATATAACTTTTATTTATTTATTTTTATTTTTTTTAATTTTATTTTATTTTTAAACTTTACATAACTGTATTAGTTTTGCCAAATATCAAAATGAATCCGCCACAGGTATACATGTGTTCCAGTTTTAAACATTGAAAAATGAAATATTCTTAATGCTACCACATAGAGTTAATCCACTATTGAAATGTTGAGTATCTATATCATTTTCATTCAAAAACACAAGTAATGGGGATAGATACTTCAGTAAACTAAAATTGCATGATCAGAGATAATAACCAACCAAGAAAACCTCTGCAAATACTTTGCAGGAAATTAAAACAGTTAATAGAGCCTACATGGATTGTTGACTGAAAGCCTGAGGAGGTCTCCATGAAGCCCACACATGAATATGAGAAAGTTAGCCATATAAAGCAGTAAAAGATTCTGGCAAAGGAAGTGGAGGGAGCAGTTAATGTAGATGACATAAGAATTTTTGAAATCTAGCAATGAAAAATGGGTATGTGGCAGAAGTGTGTATGTGTGTATTTGTTTAATCCAGAATGGATTACATAAATAATTCTGATAGCTTGATATTACCAAATAGAATGGGAGAAGCTGTAGGGCCATGGGTAAATTAACTCAAAAAAAAAAACAAAACCTACACATTTAGAGATGTAAAATACACCTTCATATGAAGATTCAGTGAAATGGTATATGGTAAAGTACAGTCATTGGTGCTTAACATTCAATAAATCTTAGTTATTACAACCCCCAAAATTCTCCAACATGCTACAAATCTAGCAACCCACTTTTCAAGTTGGGCTAGCATTAAACCTTGTTTTTAATGCTTACATTTCTTTACTGTTGTTCAAAAGACAAACGTGCCTGCATAGTCTTCTGTGTTTAGGCAAGAACAAAGTGTTTGGTATTGCAACCTGCACCTATAATTTTCTATTCCTTTTTCTCTGCTGTATTTTTTTCTTTTACTAATTGTAACTTTCTAACATGTTCCATATACCTCATTGCAGTTCTTCCTCTACTAGAATATAAATTTCATAAGTACTTAGATCAATGCTTTATTCACAAATGTATCTTAGAACAGGGCCTGGCACTTAGTATTATACAGTACATATTTGTTTAATGCCAAATGAAGAATGATGAAAAATATTTTTTAAAACTCACATTAAACAATGAACCAATTATAAAATGGGCAAAAGACACAGACAGACCTTCCACTAGAGAGAATATACAGATGGCAAATAAGCATATGAAAAGATCTCCAAAAAAATTAAAGTCCTGGTGAGAAATCACTACACACCTATCACAATAGCTAAAACTACTTTTTAAATAGTGATAACACTCTTCAGTTCTTGCTGGAAGGAATGTAGAGAAACAGGATCACTCATCCATCACTGATAGGAATTTTCAAACATTAAAGTCAGTCTGAAAACCATTTTGGCAGCATACAAGAAAATTAATTGTAGTTTCCACAATTGACAGAACTACAATATGACAGAACAGTTGTACTCTTGGGCATTTACCCCAAGGAAATGAAAACTTATGTTCACACAAAAATATGTACACAACTGTTTAAAGAAGCTTACTTCATAATTGCCAAATAATGGAGATAACCCAAATATTCTTTAGTGAACAGTGGATTGTTAAACAAGTTGTGGAATATCCATACCATGGAATACTACTCAGCAATAAGGATTAATAAACATAACAATCTGTATGAATCTCCAGAGAATGATGCTGAGCTAAAAAAAAAGCAATCTCAAAAATGTAGCATACAGTATTATTTCATTAACAAACATCCCTAAAACAACTGCATAAAATAAAGGAGCACAGATTGGTGGTAGTCACAGGTTAAGGAGGGACATAGTAGTGGTATAGCTTGAAAAGAGCAACATGAGGGATTCTTACAGTAATGGGAATATTCTGTATGTTGATTATGTCAACATTAATATTCTGGCTGTGATGTTGTACTATAGTTGTGGAAGATATTGCAATTGGGAGAGATGGGGTAAATACTACAGGAGATTTCTCTGTTTATTTCTTAAAACTGCTTATGAATTTATAATTATCTCAAAATTAAAAATTTAATTTAAAATATTGGACATGAAGTGGAGAATATTTTCTTTAAAGGCAGTATTTACACAGCACCTTCCATGAGTTAGGCAATATTTTAAATACATTACATTAATTAACTCAATTATTCCTCAAAGCAATCCTATGAGGCAGGTATCTCTTATTCTCTTTCTTAAATAAGTGATGAACTGAGTAGAAGGAAATGGCAACCCCCTCCAGTACTCTTGACTGGAGAATCCCTTGGATAGAGGAACCTGGAAGGTTACAGTCCATGGGGTTGCAAGAGTTAGACATGACTTAGCAACTAAACCACCACCAAGTATTAAGTAACCAAAGCACATATATGATGAAATGACTTTTTCTGTTTCTCTTTCATTTCAAAGGAGTTAAAAAGTAGAGAAAATAGTAGTAAAAACTTTTCATCTGATTTCAATACTTATCAATTCACAATCAGTCTTGTTTTATCTAAATCCCTACAGTCTCACCATCTTTGGGTTTATTTTGAAGCAAATTTCCAGAACATATATTTTAACTGTAAATTTTTAGACTCTAGCTCTAAGAGATAAAGACTCTTAAAACACACACACACACATAACCCTGATACATTTACCACACCAACAAAAATAGACAATAATCTCTCAATATTATCTAGTATCTTGAAATGAACAAATGTTTTAACCAAGGACAAAACTTCAAAATATTTTAACTAAGAGATTTTCTCTGATGGAAGTACAGATCTAATTCCTTATAGCCACCTAGGGCTGGGGTGGTGGGGGGGTGGGGGAAGAATGTTGTGTCTTAGGATATTATTGGCAACGCATTTCCTTATACAAAAACAATGTTAAGTTGTCACTTTGTTTATAAGCTAGTTTATAAAGATGAATTAAAATCCAATTCTGGTCTGATCTTTGATTTTCCCATTTTGCCTCATCTAGAATTATTTTTTTTTCCAGTTATATTCGGATAGATTCATTAGTAGCTATTTCTCTTTCTAAATGATCTCTTTTAAGTCTCTTTCTTGTCTAACTTTTGAACTCCTATGCTGCTATCTAATTATTGATCTTGAAGCATATCTCTCCAGTATTTTACTTTTATCTTAGATTTAGACTACTGCTGGACCTCCTTATCTTTATATGCTTATTAAAATAAGTGTCTAGTATACTTGTGTATGATACAATAGACTGCCATTTTGGAAATTCACGTCCTCAGATTCTGGTTTATATTCACATTTATACAATTAGAAATAACATTTTATTCTGAAAGATCAACAATGAAAAATAGGAAATCTTTATACTTACATTTAAGATGATATATTATTAGGAAAGTAAAAATGATGTGATTTTTAGTCGAAATATCACAGCCAAAGAAACTGTCCCGGATTGTCACAAAGACTGACTAACTTTCTAGGAAATAGAATCCAAGAGTTCTGAGACTAAGTGAGCTGTTTTAAAAGGTGTGCTTTGAAAAGAATAAAAATTGAATGGTGGCAATGAAGAAAAACTTCAAAATACAATTCAAAGAAAATGAGAAATTGGTAGCTAAGATTTACATGTGACTTAATTGAGTCATCCAGAATAATTCTTTGAGTTCTATTAAACTCCAAGCTCTATTAGAACCAACCAGTGAGTTACATTTAGCATGCCCTCTTTAGTCAGCTTTTGTAAAACGAAAGCTTCAGGTATCTACATATCCTTCTCCAAAGGTGAGACTTGTACAACATGTATATACTTGAAAAATCAATTTATATCCTTTGTAATCTATACATTTAAATGGAGAAAAGTTTGAATACCATTTGTATTTATGTACTAGACAAGGTAGTTGGTTATATTAATAGTATAATCCAGCTAAGCTGATGAATACCACCTTGGATTTAGCAGTTTCAAATGTGATTTCTTTTTCTAGGAGTTCATGAGAAATAATCTAATTGCTTTGATTATGACTTATCTAAACTTATCTAATTCCCCATGAAGTTTTCCAAGTCCATTTTTAATTTAATAAGCCAAACTAGTAAAATTACACTGTACTTTTAAAAAGTGTTTCGGGGATGTCCTTATGAGTTAAGATATCTTTTGATCAAACTATGATTCTTCATACTAAATGAGGCTAAAGAGCTGACACTTGTGTCTTAAATTTTGCTTTATATTTGCATAATTATACCTTGAAACATGTTTATGTCTCTGGGCATTTAAACTTTCAATATAAGAGTTTTTTTGGTTCTCTCTTTATTAATTAATTTCCTATTGCATTTACTGCTTATATTATGCAAAAGCTAATTTAAGTAATAAACAGAAGTAGCAAAATGAAATTTTCTCCATGCCTGAAAAAAAAAAAAATACAATATATGAAACAACTGGACTCAAGTCATCAGTGCCAGAAAGAAGGGACAATGATTCCTGAGAAATTTTGAAACAAACAAGGTGAGATCTATGATTGTTCCAGCTTGCTGTCTGGAGAAAGTTTTCAGACTGTGGTGCAATACAGGGGAAGCCCGGTTGTCTTCCTGAATTAAGGAGGTAAAACTGGAGTTGAGAAAAGACAAAGCAGTGAAGTCACAGAACAGAGTGCCAGACACAACAGAGATATATAAAGAGAACTCACCAATCTTCAGAGAGTTGTTCTGGAAGATTCAACTGAGAACTGATTGGCACAATTGTGTAAGAAAAGTACTCTAGGGTAGAAAAGGACCACTCAAAAGGATGAAGAGAACAGGTGACCAGAGTTCATACAGAACCAAGAAGAGTCTCTGCCTCCAAAAATCAGTGTGGAAAAACTTCATAATTCAGGGGATATTGATAAGAATACTAAGAAAGGTCTTGTCTTCTTAGTATGGAAGCTGGATATTAACTCTATATTATACCCAACTCTTATCCCAGGTGAAAACAAAACCTGGAAGGATCACATTTATTCCAATTCAACTATATTCCAAACAAAGCTCAAGTATATTTATAGCAACAGAAACAAGGTAAAATTCACAGTGGTTGGTATCCAATCAAAGATAGGAAATGCGAAGTGGAAAAACATTAACTATAATGCAAAGAATAATTCATTGATCAACCAAAAACAACCAAAGGAGACACTTTTGTGAGAATTAGCAGAAAACACTAAATAGATACTTATAACTGTATTCCATAAATTCAAAAAGTTAAATAAAGATACAAAAATATTAACAACACTAACAAGTAAATCAAACTTCTAGAGGTAAAAAAAATCTGGTGTCTGAGATTAAAATATACACTATGAGATTAATGGCAGGGTTGCAGAGAAAAGATTAGTGACTTGAAGACATAATAATAGAAATGATTCAAAATGAAACAGTGAAAGTCTAAAAAAATAAATAGAACATCAGTGGGATAACTGCAAGATGTGGATAACTGCAAGATGTCAACTATATGTATTAAAGTCCTCAGAGGGAGTGGGAGGCAAAACATACTTGAAGAATTAATGGCTAAAATTTTTCAAATTGAAGGAACATTAAACTCACAGACCCAAGATGCTAAACAAAGTTCAAACACAAAAATATGTAGAAGAAAAACCCACATCAAGACACATCATAAACAAAGTGCTTAAAATGCATGGTGAAAAGAAAACCTTAAAAGAAGATAGAAAAAAAGAGTTACAGAGATTTAAAGATACAGATGACAGCAGATATCTTGTCAGATACAATGCAAGCTAATGATAGTGGAGAAACATCTTTAAAGTATTGAATTTAAATGTTTTTTATTCTGTAGCTTAGAATTCTTTATTTAGCCAAATATTTTTTAAATGAAGATAAGAGCATTCTTAAACATGCAAAAACAGAAATTTCATCACCAGAAAGTCTGCACTATAATACTTTATATATGACTATGCAACTGAACAACTTTAATAAACTTGGTGATTAACATGAAAAGTATAAATGTCAGAATGTCATAGTTGGTAGGCAAGAGGTTTCAAAAGAATGGATAGGGCCCTAATATTGTATTTGTCAATGTTCAAAGAAAAAAATATTATGAATAGTTTAGAAAACAAGAACTAAGTTTGAGGCTATATTATGGGCTTCGCTGGGGGCTCAGTGGTAAAGAATCTGCCTGCAGTGCTAGAGATGTGGGTTCAGTCCCTGAACTAGAAAGATCCCCTGGAGAAGGAAATGGCAACCCCCTCCTGTATTCTTGCCTGGGAAATTCCATGGACCGAAGAGCCTGGCAGGCTACAGTCCATGGGATCACAAAAGAATTGGACATGACTTAGTGATTAAATAGCCACAGCAATACTATTTTTAGGTATAAAGAAAATTAACTAATTTTAACTATACTAAATATTGTTGCAAACTATATTGGGACAAGGAAAGAGAGGAAGAGTGAAGAGAACCAAAATTATCTATTATTCAGGAAATCAATAGGTCTTAAATTGATAGTCTAGGAAAAGAGCTATGGAAATATTATAGCTGCTGTTTCCCAGTAGAGTCATAGTAGGGGAAAAGACATTGGTTGAGAAGTAGGGTCTGTAGACTGTTTCTTTTGTACAAGTAAATTTTTGCCTTACACGATAGGATGGGATTCTAAAAATGACCATGCAAACTGAAATCATGGAAAGCTATTTTAATAATAGAAGAGGAAAACTACAATTTTCCATGAACTTTAAAACTGTTTTTCAAACATTAAGATTCTCTTACTCTCAGTTATCAATGAATTGGAAAGTGAAAAAATAGTAAAACTAAAATTTACTTAGTATACTGTAATTTAATTATTAATGAAAGTTGGCAATTTAAATATTTTATTTCTTTGTAAAAATGTATTAAAAGTTGTTGCACAATGCTTGCCTTCTTCTCATCATGCAGCTTATAAAGCAAGCACATTTCTTAGGCCTTGACAAATTGTTGTGCTCCTTTCTAAGTTTGAATTCATTCCTAACATTTTATCCTATGTGCTTTCAATGTCATGGAACATCTTTGAGAGTCCTTTACTATGAAGTTTTTTGCTCATGCCACTTACACTTTGACATCTTTGTCCTTTATGTCTAAGTCATTTTTCTCATTTATGTCAATAAATTCACTAAGTTCCCCTGGCTGCATATCTCAAGTCTTTATAATGGCAGCACTGTCAACATGACCAGCTATATCTTCTATAACCTCATTTACATTTAAATTTAATTTCACCATGGGCATTACCACTTTTTGGTTCTTTGCTACATGTTCATCTTTATTGCTCAATATCTTCTTTCAAACTACCCATATTAGTACAATTCCACATAGGTTTATCATGGGGTGACAAGAAACAGCACATCTAAAGGCTTTACTGTATATATGTGAAGCAAATAAACAGTTGAGCAGTGATCAGTCACAGTCTTTGAAAGAAGGACTCTGAATGGTCACTGATCATAATGCACATTTGTTGCTTGTGTAACAATTTGTGAACTAAAGAGCCAGCAGACCACTTTGTAATTTATGCAATTACTCTTAATATATTATGGTACCTGAAATTTGAATCATGCTGTTTATGGGCCGACATTATTTACATAAATGCAGTAACTAAAATTTGTGTATTCTGGAACTTAGCAAAGTGAAGGCTGCCTTTTTTTTCTGTTTCCATACAATATTATTGACTATGTTTTCTATGCTGCATACTACATCCCCATCACTTATCTATTTTATAACTGGTAATTTATATCTGTTATTCTCCTCTTATTTCACCTATCCCTCCAGTCCCTCACCTCTGCCACCAGTCTGTTCTCTGTATCTTTGAGTCTATTTTTGTTTTGTTATGTTTGTTTATACGTGGGTGTGTGTGTGTGCATGTAGAGACAGTTGAGTCATGTCTGACTCTTTGTGACTCTATGGACTGTAGTCCATCAGGCTCCTCTGTCCATGGGATTTCCCAGGCAAGAATACTGGAATGGGATGCTGTTTCCTTCACATATAATTGAAATCATACAGAATTTGTATTTCTCTGACATGTCATATAGGTTCATTCATGTTGTTGCAGATGACAAGATTTTATACTTTTTTAAGGATGAGTAATATTGCATTTTATATATATATATATATACACACATATATATACACACACACATGTTCTTTATTCATTCATTTATTGATAGGCACTTGGGGTGTGTCTGTATCATAGTAGTTACAATAAACACTAGATATATTTGTTGAATACAGTATATTTTAAATATCTACCTAGAAACTGGAATGATAATGAATTTAACAACTAGCATGCTTATATCTTTTTTATAAATATTTTCATGTGAAAGGGGTGATTTATTTTATTCTTTGGTAGCAAGTTTTTTCCAGAGCTTCCTGTTGAATAACTAAGTAGCAGTGAGAGTGCTTTCTATTTCTTTTTCTCTTTTCTTTCTTTTTTTAACTCAAAGAGAAAGAAATAAATGTCAGGCTTCAGTTTTAATTAAGCAATTAATAGAATGTGATATAGAAAAGACAAGAAAAAGTTCAACTGTGTAATTTAATTTCAATTGAATGAAATAAGTTAGTAGCTGGTGTTTCATAAGTCTTTTCATAGGGCAGAAAATAGATTCTGACAGCAGAGACAGGGGTAACACTGAGTCTAATTCTATTTAATTAGTGATGTCCAACCTTTCTCAACAGAAAAGCAATATTCTTATTAAATAATATCAAAAGTGAAATGGATTTTGGCCCAGAGTAATGAAGATGTAACCTGTACAAATAAACATTTCCCAAGAGTGGATACTACATGCGTGTAAAAGGGTATGTTCAAAATAAAAAGTAATTACATCACCTCCAGTTACTTCAAGACAACAGCAGCAGCAGAGCCCCCACCATAGATAATACATTCTTTAACAAAATTAAACATATTCTAACATTTAGCCATACTATGGCCACAACCAGCTATCTATTTGTCATTTGTTTTTTTTAATAAACTTTTTGTTGAAATGTAACTTTCATATTGGAAGTGTGCAGATCATTGGATTTTCACAAAGTTAATAAACATAGCCTTTGACTATGTGGATCACAATAAACAGTGGGAAACTCTTCAAGAGACAGGAATACCAGACCACCTGACCTGCCTCTTGAGAAATCTGTATACAGGTCAAGAAGCAACAGTTAGAACTGGACATGGAACATACTGGTTCCAAATAGAAAAAGGAGTACATCAAGGCTGTATATCGTCACCTTGCTTATTTAACTTCTATGCAGAGTACATCATGAGAAACGCTGGGCTGAAGGAAGCACAAGCTGGAATCAAGATTGTCAGGAGAAATATCAATAACCTCAGATATGCAGATGACACCACTCTTATGGCAGAAAATGAAGAGGAACTAAAAAGCCTCTTGATGAAAGTGAAAGAGGAGAGTGAAAAAGTTGGCTTAAAGCTCAACATTCAGAAAACGAAGATCATGGAATACACTCCCATCACTTCATGGCAAGTAGATGAGGAAACAGTGGAAACAGTGGCAGACTTTATTTTTTGGGGCTCCGAAATTACTGCAGATGGTGATTGCAGCCATGAAATTAAAAGATGCTTACTCCTTGGAAGGAAAGTTATGACCAACCTAGATTACATATTAAAAAGCAGAAACATTACTTTGCCAGCAAAGGTCCGTCTAGTCAAAGCTATGGTTTTTCCTGTGGTCATGTATGGATGTGAGAGTTGGACTATAAAGAAAGCTGAGCGCTGAAGAATTAATGCTTTTGAACTGTGGTGCTGGAGAAGACTCTTGAGAGTCCCTTGGACTCCAAGGAGATCCAACCAGTCCATCCTAAAGGAAATCAGTCCTGAATATTCACTGGAAGGACTGATGTTGAAGCTGAAACTCCAATACTTTGGCCACCTGATGCGGAGAACTGACTCATTTGGAAAGACCCTTGTCAGGGGACGTTCAACTTTAAGGGATCCAATATGTTATTCTCTTCTTTTGTGTGCCATTTCTCAAGGACTCTTTATTCCTTTTCAGTTCCCGGAAAACAGGAGTGAGCAGAGCTGCACGCAGTTCTCAGGACTGAGATCATGAGAAAGGGCACCTGCTTGGACTCCCTTCAGTGACTCCCTTCAGTGACCTTTTACTTAAAGGTAATCTATTCAATTATGCCCCTCTTATTCAGGATATGGAATGCTTTCTGGCCCTTTAAAGACTGTTATTTGCTTGGCTTTGTTTTTGCTCAATTTTTTTTACTGACTAAAGATGCCTTTATGAAGATATATAAATGTGCATTTCTGCAAATAAAGCACTCTTGTTTCACTCAAGACTGGGTTCCTTGCGTCCCTCTTCTCATCGACTCCAGTCCCTAGGTTCCAGTCTACAAAGACCGTAACAGACTTTGATGCTGGGAAAGTCTGAAGGCAAGAGAAGAAGGGGATGACAGAAGATGAAATCATTGGATGGCATCACTGACTCAATGGACATGAGTTTGAGTTAACTCCAGGAGCTGGTGATGGACAGGGAGGCCTGGTGTGCTGCAGTCCATGGGGTCGCAAAGAGTGAGACTCGACTGAGCTACTGAACTGAACTGAACTGAATACACATAGTAGTTGGTGCCAAATTCAAGAAATTAGAATAAGGTTGGCCTGCCCAGTTATTATTGCTCCCTTCACAAATACAACTGCCTCTTTGACTTCTTACACCATAGATTGCTTTTATTGTTTTTAATTTATGTAAATTAGATCATACAGTATGCATTCTTTTGGATTTAACTTCTTTTGCCCAAGATTTTGTTTAGGAGATTCCTTCTGATCATTGCATGTATTCAAAATGATATATATATATATATATATATATATATATATATATATATCCTATGGTATTTATGTACCATAAAGTTTATTCATTTTAATATCGATGGACATTTTTATGATTTCCAGTTTTGCAAACTGTTAGGAATGATGTGGCCATGAAAATTCTTGTGCAAATCTTTTTTTGTAAACAAGTGAATAAATTTCTGTTGGATATATATTTAAGAGTAGAACCACTAATTATGTATATATGCAGCTTTCTTTGATACTTCTGGTGAGTTTTCCAATGTAGTTACAATAACTAGTGGTGTATGTGAGTTCAGTTGTTTGACAGTCTAATCAATACTTAGAATGGATATATTTCAATTTAGCCATTCTGTCCAGTACATAAACTGTGGTTTTAATTTATATTTTCCTGACGCCTAGTGAAGTTTAGTTTTTCATGTTTACTAGCCATATGGATACGCTCTTGAAATTTTCTTATTTTAAGTCTCTTAACCATTTTTATGAGACTATCTTTTTTCAATTGGTTTGCAAAAGTTCTTCATTTTGGAGTAGTTAATTATGTATACTCTTAAAAAAATCTTTGTATACCCAAGGTCACAGAGATGCTCCCCTTTGTTTCTTTCTGACAATTTTGTCATTTGACTTTTAGTATCTATATACATGAAATTGATTTTTGTATGTGGTGTGTCAGAAAGTTGATAAACAATTTTCTTTTTCCCTATAGAAAGTCCATGGTAATCTCAGAAAATTCTAGTAAATTCTCTGCTTCTAAAGGACAGAGCCTCGCCCTTTAGGGAAGACTGCTAAAAGCAGAATCCAAATAAACTGGAAATAAGGAAGAAAGACATTTTAGGTAACTGAAGGAAGGGTAACGGTTCGTGCTCCTGAGGAGAAATATCTCATAAAGTATCATAAGAGAAAAATACATGGTACAAAGGTTGAAAGTACTGCCTTAGAGTGCAAGACCTACAGATCCAGGAGCTGCAGTATTGGAATCAGAGATCTTTTTTCACCTAAATCTCACAAATAAGATTTCACAGAGGTTATATATTTCTTTTTTTCACTCTAAGACCATTTAATATAGGTTTACCTTCTTAAACTTTTAAAGTATAATATGGTACTGTTAACTATAAACATGATGTTGTCCACTGAAACTTATTCATCTTGTATAACTGAAATTTCATACCCAGTGAATAGCAACTCTCTGCACCCTTCTTTCCTCCATACCCTGGCAACCACCATTCTACACTATTTCTAGGAATGTGGCTATTTTAGCTGCTAGAGGTTATTCTTTTTGAGAGCTTCATGGTAACAGAAAAGGGTACCATAAAGGTTGGAAAATATTCTTGGCCTATTCCCTTGCCATTACCTCCAACTACCCAGAAATTTATTCCTATGAGTCCAGGAAACCTCTTCTTATTTAAACATAAATGATGATAGTAATAATGAAAATATTTACAGTAAGGCTCAATAATTTTAGAATAAATTTTAAAATAGACTGAATAACATTCTTTCAGTTTATAATAACATACAAAGCAACAAATGCAAATAAGACAAATAAATCAAAATAAGCTAAAAAAAGGAAATATAATTTAAGTTTTGAAAAACAATAACATAAATTCAAAATAGAAAGTGGGTATGCAACTTAAACTTTCTTTTCTCAGCTTCTTTATCTAAATGAGAATAACAATTATATCTACATTATGGGATTATTGTGAAAATAGATAAGATAATGCATCATCAATTTCATCTCTTTTGCTCTTGACTGGAACATTTCCTTTACCATTTAAATGTGCTGTGATTTCTCTTTCCTCTCAAAAAAAAATTTATTCCATTTCTCCTACTAGCTAAGACTCCATTTCTTTATTTCCCTCAGTTGCAAAATTCACAGGTTAATCTTCAATTATTTTTCTCTTATCTTAAGCTTATATCCAGTACTCTTGCCTGGAAAATCCCATGGATGGAGGAGCCTGGAAGGCTGCAGTCCGTGGGGTCGCTAAGGGTCGGACACGACTGAGCAACTTCACTTTCCTTTTTCACTTCCATGCATTGGAGAAGGAAATGGCAATCCACTCCAGTGTTCTTGCCTGGAGAATCCCAGGGACGGGGGAGCATGGTGGGCTGTCGTCTATGGGTCGCACAGAGTCGGACACTACTGAAGTGACTTAGCAGCAGCAGCAGCAAACTTATATCAGTTAGGCTTCAAATTCCAGGACCCTATCAAAGATGTGCTTATCAAAGTCTCTTATAGAATCCACTTTGCTGATTACATAAGCAATTCTCAGACCTCTTCTATATCTATTACAGTATTTGATGAGGTTGATACTACCTCCCCACCCTTTTTTTTTTTTTTTTTTTTCCTGCTTCAGGACATCACACTAATTTAAATTCTTTCCTTTATCACTATCACTCTTCACTTTCTTTTTCTGGTTTCTCCTCTTCTCCCTGCTCTCTTAATATTGGAACACCTCAGGATCCAGTTTTGTTCCTTCTATCCTATGTCTGTACATTTTCCCTTGTTAATCTCACAGTTTTATAACTTGAGATTCCTTGAGTTTGCCAGTGACTTGCCGGTGTATATCTACTGTTTATATCTACAGAGCTGTCCTCAAAACTGCAGACTCATATATTCAACTGCATAATTACAACTTTCCCTGGATATCAAGTAGATATTCCATATCCATCATATCAAAAACTGAGCATCTGCTTTATTGACACACATCAATTCTTTGCCACTCAGATTTCTTTATAGTCCAACTCTCACATCCATACATGACTAGTGGAAAAACCATTACCTTGACTAATGGAACTTTGTGGACTAAGTAATGTCTCTGCTTTTTAATATGCTATCTAGGTTGGTCACAACTTTTCTTCCAAGGAGTAAGCATCTTTTAATTTCATGGCTGCAGTCACATTCTGCAGTGATTTTGGAGCCCCACAAAATAAAGTCTTCCACTGTTTTCCCATCTATTTGCCATGAAGTGATGGGACCAGAGGCCATGATCTTACTTTTCTGAAGGTTAAGCTTTAGGCCAACTTTTTCACTCTCCTCTTTCACTTTCATCAAGAGGCTCTTTAGTTCTTCACTTTCTGCCATAAGGGTGGTGTTATCTGTGTATCTCAGTTTGTTGATATTTCTCCTGGCAATCTTGATTCCAGCTTATGCTTCTACCAGCCCAGCATTTCTCATGATGTACTCTGCATATAAATTAAATAAGTAGGGTGACAATATACAGCCTTGACGTACTCCTTTTCCTCTTTGGAACCAGTCTGTTGTTCCATATCTAGGTCTAACTGTTGCTTCTGACCTGCATACAGGTTTCTCTAGAGGCAGATCAGGTGGTCTGGTATTCCCATCTCTTTCAGAATTTTCCACTTTGTCATGATCCACATAGTCAAAGGCATTGGCATAGTCAACAAAGCAGAAATAGATGTTTTTCAGGAACTCTCCTGCTTTTTTGATGATCCAACAGATGTTGGCAATTTGATCTCTGGTTCCTCTGACTTTTTTAAATCAGGCTTGAACATGTGGGGGTTCACAGTTGATATACTGTTAAAAACTGACATGGAGAATTTTGAGCATTACTTTACTAGTGTGTGAGGTGAGTGAAAACTAGTGTGTGAGATGAGTGAAATTGTGTGGTAGTTTGAGCATTCTTTGGCATTGCCTTTCTTTGGGATTGGAAAGAAAACTGACCTTTTCCAGTCCTGTGGCCACTGCTGAGTTTTCCAAATTTGCTGGCATATTGAGTGCAGCACTTTCACAGCATCATCTTTCAGGATTTGAAATAGCTCAACTGGAATTTGATCAACTCTACTAGCTTTGTTTGTAGTGATGCTTTCTAAGGCCCACTTGACTTCACATTCCAGGTTGTCTGGCTCTAGGTCAGTGATCACACCATCGTGATTATCTGGGTCATGAAGCTCTTTTTTGTACAGTTCTTCTGTGTGTTCTTTCCACCTCTTCTTAATATCTTTTGCTTCTGTTAGATCCATACCATTTCTGTCCTTTATTGAGCCCATCTTTGCATGAAATGTTCCCTTGATATCTCTAATTTTCTTGAAGAGATCTCTAGTCTTTCCCATCTGTTGTTTTCCTCTATTTCTTGTATTGATCACTGAGGAAGGCTTCCTTATCTCTTCTTGCTATTCTTTGGAACTCTGCATTCAGATGCTTATATCTTTCCTTTTCTCCTTTGCTTTTCACTTCTCTTCTTTTCACAGCTATTTGTAAGTAATCCTCAGACAGCCATTTTGCCCATTTGCATTTCTTTTCCATGGAGATGGTCTTGATCCCTGTCTCCTGTACAATGTCACAAACCTCCGTCCGTAGTTCATCAGGTACTCTATCAGATCTAGTCCGTTCAATCTATTTCGCACTTCTACTGTATAATCATAAGGGATTTGATTTAAGTCATAGCTGAATGGTCTAGTGGATTTCCCTACTTTCTTCAATTTAAGTCTGAATTTGGCAATAAGGAGTTCATGATCTGAGCCACAGTCAGCTCCTGGTCTTGTTTTTGCTGACTGTATTGAGCTTCTCCATCTTTGGCTGCAAAGAATATAATCAATCTGATTTTGGTGTTGACTATCTGGTGATATCCATGTGTAGAGTCTTCTCTTGTGTTGTTGGAAGAGGGTGTTTGCTATGACCAATGCGTTCTCTTGGCAAAACTCTATTAGTCCTTGCCCTGCTTCATTCTGTATTCCAAGGCCAAATTTGCCTGTTACTCCAGGTGTTTCTTGACTTCCTGCCTTTGCATTCTGGTCCCCTATAATGAAAAGGACATCTTTTTTGTGTGTTAGTTCTAAAAGGTCTTGTAGGTCCTCAGCGAACCATTCAACTTCAGCTTCTTCCACTTTACTGGTTGGGGCACAGGCTTGGATCACCATGATATTGAATGGTTTGCCTTGGAAACGAACAGAGATCACTCTGTTGTAAGTGAGATGGTAGGTGTTGAGAGACGGCATCAGAGGGAAGACACACTGAAACCATAATCACAGAAAACTAGCCAATCTGATCACATGGACCACAGCCTTGTCTAACTCATTGAAACTAATCCATGCCATGTGGGGCCACCCAGGACGGGCAGGTCATGGTGGAGAGGTCTGACAGAATGTGAAAATATTTAAGTATGATTTTGACTATTGATAGCTAATATATAGCAACATATTGAAGTTTTCAAAAGAAAGAATGCTTTGGGAATTTATTTTTTGTAATGTCTCTAATAAGCAACACCACCTTATTTGATAGCACCCTCACTCAAATTATAGACAGTTTATAGATGGAGCTTTTGTAATGGTGAAGTAATGTCACAATTTTCCATAGTTTCCATTATTATTTAAGATGGCTTTTTACAGACTTGAATAAAAGTTTTTTTTCTGAGTATTAATACTTAGAGTTAAAATCTTATGCATTTGTCATTATTAAAATTTTCATTTCATTAAATCAAATATCCACATTAAAATAATTTATGTTATGACTAAATATCTCAAGAAGAAAAGGACAATGAGATATGATAAAATATGTCTTATCTTTGCCTCTTTCTCTTAGTGGATCACAATGGTAATTATTGAGGAATGAATTTAAGATAAATTGTTATAAGACTATTCATTAATATTTTTTAGATAATTAGCAGAAATTCTGTCATCTTTATGAGAGGTTTGCTTGGCCATTATGAATTCAAGATGATAATGACATCCAAATGAAATACTTATTTTTGTAGGATTTAAAAAATTAAAGGTGGTATCATGTTTAATTGACGGTCTGTTGTCATGAAATATTAAGTAAAGAATTGTATTATTTCTGAAGTAGTATTTTATATAAGAAGAGTTGAGAAGAAAAATGTGTCACTAGGAAAAAACTGTAAGCACCTTTAAGAATTATATTCTATTTCTACTTCTAATATGAAGGGTAACCATTGATTAAAATGTTAAAGGCTTCTGAATTGTCTGTCTCCACCAATGACAATAAACAATCAATAGGATCAACATTTTTAAAAAGTTAAATCAGAAATAACAGTATGAATTTATGATTATTAGAAAATAGTATCAGCAAAAATGATCTAATTAATAGTTTTACCCCCTGAAAGGATAGTCATGTATAATACCACTTTAAGCAAAAGGAACCAGAGATTCCTGGAGAAACAGGTCATCCCAGACTTGGAAGAATTCCATGAATCTAAAAAGTCCTTTTCAACCAAAAGAAAACATAAATGAGAGCTAAGATCTCTACGGTTTTTTTGAAGAGTCCTAGATGTTAACTTTAAAAACAGAATAATTTGACCATCAAGAAGAGCAAGGACCCTAAAGGGTTTAAGCATATTAAATATGTTAAAACTCCTGTGTGAACACTCATGTGTTCACAATGATACTGAAAGGAAAAAAAAAAATTCATCTTGAGTTCCCTGTCTCAAGGAATGAACTCATTATTCTGTAAACACAAATATAGAATATGAACCAAGTATCTCATCTATCTTTCTTAAACAAACTTCTTTTCATGAAAACTAATTAATAAGAAAAATTGTTCTTAAAAGAATTCTGCAAAATGTAAAAATAATAAAAGAATAAAAATTTACCATTTTATAACAACAAATGAATTCATGGATTCTAAACAACAATCATCAATGACTGTTAAAACCATGAAGACAGTCCAAAGGAAAGCTTTATAATGAATGGATTAAGATGAAAACATCTAAACCCACTGCTGGATAGGAACATTGTTGAAAGACAATATGTTTCCCAACATAATGCAAAAGGAAGTATATAGTATCAATTACAGATTAGATTTGAAACAAAAGAAGGAAGGAGAAGGGCACTTTTGATTCTTTTGTTCATTACAGTATACCCACAACCTACAATGATACCTAACACATAGTAGACACTGAATGAGTATTGAATAAATGAAAGGATGGATGGTAAATGAGTGATTGATAGAATGCAGTAGAGGGCAATGTAAATAAACACAAAATCATCTGCTTTTTGTCATGGATAACTTTATGTCGTCACAACATCTTACATCAAGCAAAAAAAAAACTTCAGAATAAATTTGTAAATAAAAGTCTTAAATAATTTGTTAAATTCTCATGCACTT